>NC_135846.1:2512211-2689711 GCF_029677425.1 Wolffia australiana
CAAATGAACAACCCCGCTCAAACTGAATCCGAAAGATCGACAAGGTGGGACTAGCCCCCTTTCATCACTCCGACTTACTTATCTTTGGTGGAGTTATAGGTGTATTTGATTTATAGGTGTATTTGATTTTTTTTATAGGTGTATGTGTTATGTGTTATGTGTTATGTCTTATGTATACTATTATATGTGTCTTTTTCAATACTGTATTATTATAATAGGTGTGAAGTGTGTGAAGTGTAAGGTGTGAAGTGTATTTTCAATACTGTATTATTATAATAGGTGTGAAGTGTGTGAAGTGTAAGGTGTGAAGTGTATTTTCAATACTGTATTATTATAATAGGTGTGAAGTGTGTGAAGTGTAAGGTGTAAGGTGTAAGGTGTAAGGTGTGAGGTGTGAGGTGTTATGTGTTATGTGTAAGGTGTGATGTGTGATGTGTGATGTGTAAGGTGTGAAGTGTTATGTGTTATGTGTGATGTGTGATGTGTGATGTGTGATGTGTAAGGTGTGATGTGTGATGTGTTATGTGTATTTTGTGTTATGTGTGATGTGTGATGCGTGATGTGTGATGTGTAAGGTGTGATGTGTGATGTGTTATGTGTGATGTGTGATGTGTATTTTATTGATTGAAGCGGTAGAAGCTAGTCGCCAGAAGCGATCTTCCGGGCCGGTAAGGAGGCCTTTTTTATGGCGCGGAAGCTACCGCTATTCAAATGATTTACTTCGGTTTTTTTTTGTTCTTTATCCGCTTTCTTTTTACTTGACTTTATTTATTTATTTAATAACGTTCTGAGGGGCGAGTTTACGAGCGGAACCTTTGGTTATCCGAAGGTTAAGTAAAGAAACGTGATGCTAATCATCAACTTAGGCGCGACGCGCTTAGGAGCGGGAGCAAAAGAAGAAAGGCGCGAGGAGTGGGAGCGAAAGACTACAATACAAGTCATGAGTGATAGCGAAGCCAAGCCGGATAGGCTTCAGCCTATTTTTTTGCCCCTCTTATAGCAAACAACTAGCGCAAGCCTACTCAACTCATTTACTTCGTAATACGCAACTAACTAATCTAGCACCACTCGCAGCTTGTTTGAGAAAACCATAGAGTTGCACTAGTGGTCACCTTGGTACATGACACCCAGTAGCCTAGATACCACATTTGTGGTGGAGGAAGGTTCACTCCATCATATTATCGTAAAGAGAATGGGCTTTAAAAGATGGCAAACTTGCGTTAAGTGTCCCATGTGCTCATCATTGGTGTATATCTATTTCCAAATGTCATGAAAGAACACCAAAACAATTTACATAGGAGAGGCTCGAGGTCAAGCTTCATTACAAAGTCAAGGTTGCTGGTACGTTGGATAACCCTGATGAGATGACAACATACTCATATTGTTCCAATTGCATGCAGAACACCATCGTCTCAATGCCGTGCTTGTGTACCCAAATCGTATGGTACCTTGACTTGAGATCCAACATGGAGAAGAAAGGCATACCGTGTAGTTCCTCAAGCAGGTCATCGACCACTACAATTGAAAAGAGATTTGGTAATATTATCTTGGTGATGGCACTATACTAAATGTAGGATCCCTCCTCGTCGTTCTTTTTTATGAACTAGTGGAGCTAGAAGGAAGCACGAGGGTCTAATAATGCTCACGTCAAGGTATTTGTGCACCATTATTTTGAGTTCATTCTTCTATAAATGGGAGTAATGGTATTATATAAACTAAACATGGTCATACATGGAAGGAAAGAAATATGGTGATCAAGTTTTCACGTCAAGGAGGAAGTGCACCTTGGTGATGGAAAACCTGAGGGAACTACTGTTTCAGCAACGTGTGGATCTCAAACAAGGATTAGGATGGTGAAGTACTCGGAGGAGAGATGTACATCATTTTTAGCATCCTTGTGGCACTATCTGACTAGTGTCATGTATTGCTGTGTGCTTGCACCCAACTAATGGTGTGGAGCCAAGGTATCCTTGAACGATCTCCATGTTGAGACTATGACTGGATACAAATGTGACCATAACTTGATAGCCTTGGAGGCCAATTGGGACATTGGAATCTTTCCCTTTCTTCTTGGCTATTGGGGAGGATGATTGAAAGGAAGGCCCAACTCAAGGGGGGGACAATGGCATATCAAAATAGTTATTTCCCTTGTATAAATAAACACTACCACATTCCATCCCATAACATCCCCTTGGTTTGTTAGGTGACTCCAAGAGCCAGTAGCAAGTCCACTCCCATGTCACCTAATTGAGCCGCCTCAACATTGAAGTTTACTCCCCGAGTAGTGTCATAATCATTGTCCAGATCAACCCTTGCTTCTTCTAGGTTACTTTTAATGATGTGGATCTGGAGATCCTTTTCGAAATGATTTAGCTTCTAAATTTTCCATTGCAAGAGAAAAAAATCCCTACACACTAGAGTATCAATCGATGCTTTGTGAGGTGGAGCCTACATGGGTGTAGAGGGTAGTACCACTTGAGCGCTAGGGCTCTAGGCATAGACTGGGGTGATCTAGATGATTCTCCTCCCAATGGTCGAAGTCATTTTCTAGCATATTTGTCACATTGGTCTATCATACCAGCTATAATTTACTCAACCTCAAAGGCGTAATCGATAAGTTTGGTGGTGGACCTTAGCTTGCAGTGATTTACCTCACATCAAACGGCAGGATGGAGGAAATCATGAATGGTGCGTACCACAAGATAACTACACCATCAGTTCCATGAAAGCAATTAGTTACTCCATTTATCCGGTCTAACATCAGTGCAACAAGTGGCAATGTGCATCCTGTCACTTAAGGCCAATATGTTGATTCCATTGCCGCTTAAAGTCATCCAAGTGGAGTCTAGTCTGATCATCTATGTTATAAAACCAAACAGAATTATTTTTGACAAGACAGGAAGACATGATCCTCAAGTGTTTCACACCATCAATAAGGATGAGACTGAATTTTGTTGCACAAGGAGTATCCAGTAATAGGGCCCCCATCAAAGAAGGTTGGTGGCTAGTAGTAGGGCACTGACTATTGATGTGTTATGGTGGAGTTGCCAGTAGTCAGCGTCGATGGTAGGATAGTGGGGACGAGCATGTGGTGATCTTCCATATGGTATGTGCCAATAATAATCTTTGAGAGAATCAATTTTGATGCGGTTGTGTCACACATGATATTGGCCCCAAGTTGTGGTAAGGCAACACGTAAGGCATTAGTTGGGGTACATAAATTGGGTGTATGATATCTTGTTGCCTTGCCACCCAGATGTATTTCCAACAAGCAATCACCAAAGAGTTTAATGCTCTTAAAATCACTGAGGTAATGGCTATCAATCATAGCAATAGCCTTGGTACGCAAGACCAGAGCTCTTGATCGTTGATCTCTAGAACGATGCTCGTTCCCAACATTATGACTAGTGCTAGTGCTCGTGGCTGTAATATAGTGTCAAAGTTTTCCAAAATGATTTCTAAACCAACTTTTAGACTCTATGTTGGACATATAAAAATTATATTAATCAATGCCTAAAATGTAGCTCTGATACCATTGTTGGATATTTAAGGCCATATTTATTATCCAAAATGATTCACACATGAAAATGATGCTCATCTAAATAGACAAAATAAGATGAGCTCATGAACAACTGCGGATGGAATTACGCAATGTGTCTTTCTGAGCCATTCTGGTCTCTACCCTCTAGACATAGTCAAGTGCTATTCTGAACATTCAATATCCTTATCGTTTCCTTGAAAAGTGCTACTCCAAAATAGAATATCTCTACACCATTTAGTCTCTCTAAAACACATGCTTTTGAAGATTTTGGATTTATCTTACCACCAAATAGAAAAGAGACAAAATAAGGTGGCAAATAGAAGTTTGTAATGTTACCCTTGATGTTTTGTCTCAAAATGCCTAGCTCGAGAAGAATATAGTTAAACAAATTCTTTACATAAACCTAGAAAGAGGACTCCATTAAAGGCAGTTTATAACTTTGCCCTCCACCCATCATAGGTTTATGAAAAAAAGTGTTCTAACAATAAATTAAGGAGTCAGAAATACCTAAACATCATAGTTGTGGTATCATTTGCTAGGAGAACTCCTAATCTGAAAAGAGGATTTACCAATCTGGAAAATCATAGTTTAAGGTTAATTTCAAATCTTTACATTCATTTACCCTTCCCACTTTCACTATTATACTTCTCTCTCTTCCACAGAGTTGGGCATTGTTGGAAATGTTACAAGTTTTTGTTTTTGTTCTTATTTCACATATTGAATTCAACTACCCAAATGGGGGAAAACATATCAGTAGAATTGTTAAATAGCTCTGAGGGTAAAATAAGTTTTACTGGGAAAACTTATTAATTAGTAATCTCAACATTTATATTAATTAATAAATGATGAATTTAATTTGATTTTTAGGTTGAGTTACCATCATGTTGTCTGCCAGGATATTCTTCATGTTTTAGAATATACATACTAGTATATATCAACTCTCCCATGTAAACATTCATATCATTAATTACCACATGTATATTCCTTCTTGCACATAAGCCTCTGAAAGGACTTATGATTTACTTAACGTTGAAATCCCAATAAGCCATTCAAGTTAGTGCTAATATGTTACTAAAATTATTGAAGCACACATTCACTCATATAGCCACTACTCTCATTAGGAAAGAAAATTAATCTTCTTACCTGAGTCAACTTCCTCTTGTCCATTAGACAGACAATCCCGTCTTGACAACCCAATCACCTTCATTGACTTCTTGCTGTATCTAGTGAAATACTAATTTGAATGCCATGATTGGCATCTATGGTGCCAGGACTTGAGATACAAGGTGTCTTTAACTTCTCAGTAAGGAAGACTTTCAAAACAGTGACATGAATAATTCTAATGGACAGTTTGGTATAATACCATTTATAAATTCATAATAATCATTTTGGTGAACTCTTTCCTTAAAGTGAACAAATCCATTATCTATTCACAAGTTGTGTAAACTACAGGTATTGGATCACCTATACTCATCGTATTTGAGGGGAAATAGATATTGGTATTCTATTTGTACATTTTGGTGTAAATCTCAATATCATTCAGACTGAAATAGTTTAAAAAATTTATTTTCAAATCCTTAAAAATATTCCTCTTGAAAGATCATTAAGGACCACATCAAGATCGTAAAATCCAAAAAATCCTGAAATCCTAAATGCTCTTGTAAGAACCACATGAAGAGCCTATGAAGACATCAAGAGGTATGGTAAATAAATTGCCTATTTAACATTTTTCATGAGCCCCACATTTCATTGGGGACAAACATTGTAGCAAGATATCTTATGAAGGACCAGCTGGAATGATTCAAAGACTTCTACATGATTTAGGATAGTGGATTTGTCTTTTTTGTTAAAAACACCATAAAGTTTTCATTTGTCTTTCACTTTTGATGAGATCATTTATTTTTTACAAATAATTCTAAAAATAAATGCTAAAATAATTAGATATTATATATTGTGAGAATTTCATTCTTCCTGCACGAGGAAACAATCTATAGTGAGCATATATATGAAAAAGAGAAAGTGGGAACATCACAAAGAGTGAAAACTTTTCACATTACACTCACATTTTTGTTTTCATTTGTCTCTATGGATCTACTGGACATATAGAAGTGGCAATGGGGAAATACAGCATGGTCAAGTTGTTGCGAATGGAAATGTAATGTTTTTGGGATAGAACAAAGAAAGTAAGCAACCAAATCTCTCCTTGCGAGCGTCAAACATTTACGGTGTCAATTTACTAGCTGCACGTTGAACAGTTTCTTTGGCCTACAATGATGTGGGGTTGTTCATGTGTTGGTCCTTAGAGCTATCTTCTAGTTGGTGTATATTGGGAGCACTTGCTGGCTTATCATGTCAACATAAAACATGTAAGTAATCCCTAACACAACCCTATCCTTTATTTAAATGTAATTTAGTTTGAAAATATCATGATTTACATCTTGCCAAATGTATTTGTTTGTTCTCAAATAATACTTTTTTCTCAATAACATCATTAATAGTATGTATGATCCAAAAAATATATTTGCTGAGTTTGGAAGACATTATTTCATATACAATAATGACAGAGATATTTATAGAGTTTAGAATGCAGTCTTCTCAAAAAAGGATTGAGAGAAAAAATAAAACAGTATTTTTTGGCTTGTAGCATAGGACCAAAAAAGTATTATTTCGAAACGGATCAATACAGAGCTGAAGCTCGAATTCACGAGGGTGAGCTTTGCCTCCTAAACTTCTAAGGAGGATATAAAATTTGTGCTGACACAAAAGAGTTTATTGCTAGGTATGAATTCAATTTGTCCCATTTCAAAAAATTTAATTCGATGATAGGCACATAGGAATACACAGGAAAATGTCAAACAAGTTAGTTTTTTTAAAGGAAGATGAATTGGACAGCGGCGTCCCTCTCTTTGTGGGGCTCTGAAGTGCCATATTCCATTGTTGGAAAAAGGAAATACTTCAGAAGATATCACAGAGCCTTACAAACCCAAAATGAGGCATGAAAACACATGCTCAACCCGCCACAAAACGTATTATGGCATTCTATGAATCATATTGGGATAGATTCTCATGTTGGTGTCTTAAGGTCATTTTGGCATCATTTTATGTATATTACCTTCATTTTGTTATAATTTTTTTTTCCTTATTTTTACTCTTCAATTTAACATAATTTTCTACACAATTTACAAGGCCATAAATTCTCATTCAAATTATCCTTTAATATTATTATTTTTTATCGATTTAATTCTCCCTCAAGTTGGTTACTGAGCATTTTGTCAGATTAAGTATAAGAGAAACCATAGTGAAACTTCATTTAAGTATCTAGTGGAAGCGGCTAAGTCAGTCATACAAGTCATGAATCCAACCATTGGTGCACAGACAAATGAGCGCTCAGCCCCCAGCCAGTGAGTGCCAAGGCGGAACCATCAACATATAGAACACAAGAACCGAAAGGCCAATCCCATTGAGGCTATGAAGGCCCACATGATCAGGCCCATATCCAATTCATTCAAGCCCGTGCGCCTGCTTGGATGGGTAATGGCTTCTTTAAATCATTAGTAGAATCTATGTCAAAGCAACTAATCAATATCTGTTTTTTTAACCCCTCCATATCGGATTAATTTTTTCCATCTTCCAAATTGCAGGCCACAAAAGTTTTTTTTTAGTATGACCAGTCTTCAAGCTGGCCAATCCTGAAGCTTGGGTCATAATAAGCCGACTTGCTTATTGCTTTTGATCTCAACAGTCTGAGGTTCTTTAAGAAGATCTAACGAAGGATATTTTCTCTAACATATTTTTGGTTTATACTTTGTTTTACATGCATCTGATTATTTGGCATTGCCGAGGAGGATGGTGGATCACCCTATGAACAATTCAGATGATCAGCCACTAACGGAGGTGGCTAAAAAGCCAAGCTATCTGGTAATGCATTGGACCCATCCAAGGGAGGTCAAAGGGCTGGGTTGAAACAATATCTACCCCGAACAATCATTCTTGTGAACTGCCTGATGGAGGCGGATGACGTGGAGGAGGGCAGCATAGAAAGAACCAATTGCTTTGGAGAGCCATTGGATTGGGGGCGTGTCGATGGAGGGTCAACAAATCTTAAGTTGGAGACATGTTTTCCGAATCTGATGCCGCAAGAACCCGATCATAGCGTAGACCTTTTTGGCTATGTCTTAGCTCATTTCTGGTCATGGCAACCTTGAATGAGCTTGGGGGCTTCAGGGGGGTACCATAGTAGGTTGAAGAAGATTAAAATATGTATCAGCAAGGAGAAAAAAAGAAGGGCAAGTTGCACATCGAGGTTAGGGGTCTGTGATCAGTGTCTCCTTCCTGTGCTCTTCAGGTCAGGGCACTCCGGTATATCTCTGATTCAAACCCGATGAACACTAACTTAGAAATTTCTCAATGTACACAATTTCCCTATTGCGGCATTGTTGGGGATATTTAATAAACAATTAAAAATATATCTACTTATAAACATATATCTATCATTCTAATCTACCTCTAGATGATAAATAATATAAGTATTTACCATTTAATCACTTTTATATCCTCCTCTTATTTTCTACAACTCTCTTCCTCTCAATCTAATTACTCTTCTTTAAAACAGAACAAAACCTACTCACTCTGTATCTCTAGAAATCTTAAGCTCTTTTTATGAATATCATATACCTATACATATACCTTTTTTTATCACATTAATAAACATACAATTAACTAATAGCTTTCCCCTATCTATGGTAATTCTTAATCACTTTTCCGTTCTTTTTTTTCATCTAATAATATGTGACTAAAATAAAAGTCCCTACATATTTATATAGTCATCTGTCCACTATTATTTCTATCTATCTTACCCTGTGTATAACCCAAAGATCACTTGAATCAAATAATAAAAAATAAAATACTCTATAATAAGAATAGTATCTTAGGTACTTTCTATTCATCTTATTTATCTTACCTCATAATTAAAAAGTAAATATCATTCTTCCACTATCCCTTCAATATTACTTTAGCCCTTCATTATAGCCCTATACAAAAATTTAATTATTCACTTCCCCTAAGTTTCATAGGAAATTATTAATTCTCAACGTAATGTAATTAGCATATTATTTTAGAAAAATCACGTCTCTACCTTCCCCCATTGATTGCCAAATCTTACTACATATTGAAAATCATTACTTATCTTCTACTTTATCACTGCATACCCTACTCTTAATTCATTTATTTTGTTATCTTATTACATAATCCCATTAATCAAATGTTTATACTAACTTTAACTCAAGTATTAGATTCACTTCTAAAGGCCAGTCCCTGTGGAGACGACCTTACTCGTATACATAGTCGAGTGAGTTTTATACAAATAGAAGCTTTATTTAATCTATGTGAATTAATTTCCAATGATATTGAAATTAACATCACACTTTCCGCCATCTGAGAAACATTAAGATTAGTATTTATGGTCTCCGCAATGAATTTCAAAGGCCATACCAAATTTCCAGCTGTACAAAGATGTAAAACTTTATTAAGAACCTATCTCTTGTTTCAAATTTTAGAATTATTTATTTTAATTTTTGCTCTTTACTCATTGAGAATGATACATGCATTCTTTTGGGATTGGGGACAATGTAGACTCTGCGATCTGGCTTCCAGCTCAACAAGTACATGTTTGTCTCTATACCGATGTAACACGTAATCGTCGAGATCGGACGACACATGTTGCAACAGATGAATTACAGAAAATGCATGGAAAAGTATGAATGCCCTTTACAACTAACTCTTAACGAGTGAATAGAGGCAGGATGTCGATTCAAAAAATATGATTCGACTAACTTTCAGGAGGGGTATCGTCACAATCAAACTCCCAACAACCAGTAAAATTCACTAGAACACCTATAACACGAAGAGCTCGATAGCCAAAGGCATCCACAACTCTCGTTATCAAGTGATCAAATTCTTAACCACAAGAATTGTCCTAACACTCAACGAATGTGGCTATCCTATGAGTCGTATTTCAAACCCGCCAGAGGAAACAGATAGCGGGAGACGGCACTGAAGAAGGTAATAATACTAGCAAAGAAGGGAAGACGAGTGGAACCTGGCGTAGGTGAGGGTGATCCCTGGATAATCACGACAATTTGATAGTGGACCTGCGCAGGGACGATTCTATAAGTGCAAGGATAGGTGCATGATGAACAGGGTGAGTTGTGACTATGGGTGGCAGAGCGACTGAGTGTGCTGGCGTGCAATTGCGGTGCAGGTGGACCGCAGGCTGTGCGTTTGTGCAGAGTGCAGCAGTACATTGTTGGACGCACACAGACGGTGTGCGAAACGTGCGACAATCGTGTGGTGTGCAGTAGCATGCGGTGCCTGTGGTGGTGTAGGGTGCGTGAAGCGGTGTGTGGCTACATGTGGCGGGCGGCTTGCTGAGCACGGGAGGGCGGCATGTGATGGCGTGGTAGTCTGCTGCGCGTGCGGCAGCGTGCGGCGATGATGTGTAGTACATGAGACAACACACAATGGGAAGGAGGCAAGCTGGGCGCACCAGCGGATGGCGGTTTTCCATTCCTAGAAGGATTTTTGGAACCTTCTTGATCTTGGCAACCGCTCCAAGCAGATAGTTTATTGGAAAAATAAATCACGCAAGCGAAGCGGTGCGTTCGTGAAGGCCTGGTGAGGGGGGCGTGAGAACTGGTGTGTCAATGGAGAAGACAAGACCTTCCTTGATCTTCTCCAAAAGAACTCAAAATAGATGAGGTTGTGATGTCGCCGACGACGGTTATTCCACGGAGTGACCTCGAGGTGGTGAAGCTGGTGCGGCAGCAAGGGGTCCACTATCTTGTACCGATTTAGATCTACAACTGCTATTCTAACTAGGCGAGAAACAAGAACTCTAATAACTGAAGATGCTTTCAATTTTTAAGACAGTCTAAGGCGTCCTTGGAGATACTCCCCTTTATATAGGGAGGAAGGATGCCCAAGTGGCCAACAACAGGGGAAAACCCACGCATGCCAATATTCCTCTTAAATGTACATTACAAGGAGACAAAAGAAACAACGAACGAGGCCCAAAGCATAGTGGCCCCATCCGAATCTTTCGAGGAGATGAAAATACAAAGAAATAAAGCACAATATTTACAAGTAAGAACTACGCCGGATACTTGAAGCTGGGATAACAAACCTAAGCTCGAGTAGCGCGGCGGGGTTAAACTCGCCCAATGTCGATGTAGTCACGATGGTCCCCCATCACACACCCTATATATATAATTATTTATTTAGGTCAAATGTGTATCCATAATATACTTGTTGACACCTTACTGTAAAAAAACATGATCAATAATTTGTGTGTGTTCTTTCATATTTAGGATGATGCATTATGACCTTCACTGTTGATGGCTAATTTTGTCTAATGCCCATCCCCCTTTGCCACCATCAGGTCATGTGGAACGTATTTTGAAAATCAGGAAGCTTTGTAAACATTACTGATAATGCCTCATGAAAAAAATCAAAAATATATGTTTGGGACTAAGCCCAGGAACAAAGATTTCGCCATACACTATTCTAGTAAATCAAAACACTAAAAAAATAGCACAACATGTCTATGAAGGCCTTAAGATAAATTTCAGTTTCGTTTTTATGCTTAAGCCCATGTGATATATGGTATTGTTAAAAAAACTTGCACAAAATCTAGAAGCCATGAATTCATTCATGGTAAACTGACTTTCTGTAACTGATGAATTTGTGCATATTTAAGAGAAGTCATTAAATTCTAATCAAGGTCATTCTGATCGTTGTTGTGAAATAAATTTTCTTTTTGTTTAAGATGATTAGCATAAAAGGCTCCTAAACAGTCTAATTTGGGCGAGGTAGCCATTTTCTCTAGCACACTTAAGTATTACATATCACCACGTTCCTGTAAAGAAGTTAATACTTGATCTACAGAAAAAAGTTGACTAGTAGAATAGGATAAAAGTTGATGAAAAATCTTCGCAAGAATCAAAAACTTTAGGAAAGCTTGAACATAAAAGAGATAAAGATATGATGTAGAGAAAGAGGATGGAAATACATTTCTGTTGATGTATATTGAATGTAATATAAGATTTTTCTAAAGAGTCACATCATTAACTATCATCCAATTAAAAAGAAAACTAATCTTATGTCATAACAGTACACGTAAAAATCCAAATTAGGTTGATAAGGTAACAACTTCGGAAGTAAACTCAACCATTGAGACACGAAAGTGGGAGCGTTATGCTAAGTATACGTTGCTGGCACTAAACTAAAGAGTTAGGTCACTGGTCAAAGATAATTTACAAACAAAAATAGCAAGCTCGAATCTGTTGCTGGCACTAAACCAGAAACAGTTACGAGTGATTGGCATCACCTTCAGCGTGAATTTGTTCACCAAAACCAGTTATTGTAAAAGATAAATTTTGTTTTGGACATGGAGACAAAGATGTATCAAGACGTATAGACACGCTACGCTTGAATACTACAATGCCACGGAAACAACCAATAGTTAGCCTTCAGATCGGTAATCAAAGTTATCATCTTGCACGGTAGCAAAATAATGATAAGGATGAAAACGTCATCATCGTGGTATAAATAACATAATAAAATGACACGATTATATAGGAGCAAATATGACAGCAAAACTACAATCTATACAACTAGGAGCAAATATCACATTTCAGATGGACATGTCGTCAGATATTTTTCATCATTTTGGCGATTCCACCTATGACTGCCAGCATACGGTTGGCAGAATAATGGGAACATACAGTTGGCTGGCTTGCCTTTTTTTGTATCCTTAACCCACTTTTTTCTGTTGGTTTTCCCTTCTTGATGGCATGCTGCTTACGACCAAGCCAGGATCTAAGATTTGAGCATTTTGAAATTTCAAAGAACTATTTCCTATGGCAACGATGTACACTCACACTTGATTAATTAATTTCTGTTTCTACAGGTTTTTAGAACTATATTGACCAAAAAAGACTACAACAACCTAACGAAAACCCTACTTTTGAGTTTATCAATGACTTCATATACTGTGAATCCAGGAAGCTGCCATAAGTGTGAATTAATTTATGTAATGCTTTACTGATATCATGAGTGTGAATGGGGGCAAAACCCAGGATATTAGTGCCGAGATCATCAGTTTAAAAAGTAATTAGATTCACTTGGAAAGATTTTGAATTAAAATATTTCTGCAAAGTTTTTATAATAGGATTTTGTATATCATAGAATATTATCATTTATGATTCATCCAGAGTAGAGGGATTTCGAATCACAAAAGGGATTTAAGTAATGTATATATTGTTCCAAATTCAAATGGATTTTGATTTTGATTGGAGTACAGGGGTGGGCTATATCAAACCTAAAACTCTTGTGGTTGTGTCTTGAGTTAATTATGAAATAAGATTGATACTTTTTCAATCGATATTAAGACACCACACAGTTTTTTAATTCATCCATTGATGAGCTAATTTTAATTCCTCAATGCATTTAATTCCTAGATAAAATACATTATTTTCAGTAAAAAAAATTCCTCGATTCATAATTTTAATATGCTCCTTAAATCAAAATATTTTTAGCTCGTTTGATTGTTATGGATAAAGGAACTCAGACCCCAAAATTTCAACTAGATTGGAAGTAATCATAAACCTTAATTTAAGGAGTATTTTGTGGAAGGTGTTTGTTACATCATCGTATACACTAATATTGTTAGAAACTAAAAATTTGCATGTTCATTTAAGGATAAACGAAATTAATATGAAAATTTATAAATAAGTATAGTATAAAGAATAATAGATTTCATATTCATCTAAGGATCACAACTCTCTCTAAAAACATAGATCATCAAAGTGACTCCATTTATTTATTCTCTTTATAATTGTTGTCTTGGTATAGGTTACATACGATTTAAATAATATTCCATGTAAAATTAGGCATTTTGAATTTAGTTGAAGGCTTTAGTTCAGTTGAAATTGTTACTCAGTGGTAACATAAACTTTTACAATAGTTGCGCGTTCCAAAATACTATCTCACTGCATGAAATATCCCGAATGAAATTAGAATCTACGTTGAACTTAAAATTTTCAGAATATGAATGGGAGAGAACATTCAAATATTATCCAATATTCAAATATCTATGAGTAATCTGGGAAATCCAAACCTTTATGCAGATTTGGACTATAGTACTCGCGTTTTTCATTTTTAACGCCCTTAATTGTGAGTACTATTTGAACTTCCTTGTGATAAAGTTGAAACAGTTCAGCCAAGGTCCACAAAGTGATGAAAAAAATGTGGCTCGGCTGAAAATTTATTCTCTTATTTGCAACAAGATTGATGTGGAGTAAACAAAATATTCTATACGTTGTAATGAGGAGATTCAAAGAAGTATACACTATCTTGATTATTTTAAAACAAAAAATTCTGTAAGATTTTATTAGTTCAGTGAATTTTGACCATAGATTATCTATAATAGTGACATTAAAATTTGAAAATCATACTTTCAAGGTATAAATCAAATGAACAAAACCAAAAATTGTAGGCACGGACTTTTTGAATTGGATGATAGTATTTGGCATTAAACATCTAGAGTACTAGAAGTACACATTAGAATTAAGGTGTTGTATCGTCGTAATGAAAAATTAATGTACCAACTAAGGTGTTGTAGTTGGTACTTTCTGATAAAATATACTTTTGAATTATTGTAAAGTCCCTAACACTCTTTGCTTGTATGAAATATCCATTTTTTAAATTAGTATGTTCTTCATTAGGGCTGTATTTTTAAATTTATTCGGGAAATAAAATACAAAATCTGAGACAGTTGACTGGAAAAAAATTGAATGAATATATCAAGCATTTTGTTTTGTGAAATCAAATGTATATCTTGCCTAAATAATAAAGGTATAAAGATACATTTCTGTTGACAAGTATTAAATTGAATAATACCATAACTTCAATATCTTAAAATACTATATAGCTTGTATTAACATGATGTCTCCTATTTTATGGTTTTGATGTAAAAATTAAATTTATTTTTTTAACTCAATAAATAACTGTTAAAATTAATAAAATCAAATGTCTAGAGTGAGTGAAAGTCGCAATTCAGTGAATTGGTTTGGATACCACAACAAGAACTTATTCGCACAATTATTTACTCAAATTTTAAGGAAAAAAATAAAATATTGCCTATAAACGATACAGCGTTGTTGCTAATAAAAAAAACTGAGTATTACCCATTTTCCGTATTATGCTGTGTATGTTGCTAATTATTTATTTCATTAGGCTTTATCAGATTTATTATATTCTTATCCAAGTTGTGGGTATCTTGTTCAAATTATTATGTTAATATGCCATCTACTGCATCATGTGGTTAACAGATTCGGTAAATAATTATAATTTGAATGAACTGAAGACCATAAGTATCGAAGATCTCCCCCGTACATCTTAAAATACCAGTCATTTACTTGAGCCCTATAAAGCTCTGTCAGGTTGGGGCTCACGGAGTTAAGCAGCAATGCGAATTTTATGATTTCCTAATAAATCCACGGACCATATGACTCAGAATGATGAACATGGATCCCGAATATTATGATTTCCTCATATCATCTCGAACCTAAACATAAGAAGCTTTCGTTTTTTTTCTTATTCCCCACCACATGGACCATGAACATGGTCTTTGCCGCCGCTGGAAACTAACGGTAAGTGATTTACTGTGTCATCCAAGGCGATAACTCGAGATTAGTATCTAAGTGAAGGAAAAAACAGAGGCCTAGCGATGTTCTGGGGTCAGTCACTCGGCTTTGTATCTTCACGTTGCTGAGCCTAAGCTTGATGCCGGCAGTAATATTTCATCCTGCGGACCTCTCCCATTTGAATATCTAATTCCCCCGACGATGAACAATATCTAACGGCTTCTCCATATGATAGGTCAATGTCAAGATCGTAATTTTGCTCGTGTAATGAATTATAACTTTGATTATCATCCAAAATGTTTTATGCTGACCGTCTTCTTGTCCTTGATATTTCCATACGACTAGGGTAAGCCACGCGGTGACCGCCATGATTTGGTTACAGTCCAAGTCCTCGTATGGGTACCTAAAAAAAGGTATAAAATTTGTCTTTTATCAGCACCGGGGATGGTCAACTGATTCACACGACAAAAAAAAGGGATTTCGCGTGAACTGTCGATCTTCAGCTAAATATACATAGTGCTTAAATTCTTTGACTCGTCCAAATATCTTTGAACAAGTCAACTTTTTTTGCCGATTACACAACACGCCGACAGACTGGAAACACTACACTTTTTAGTGACAGATCTCCCGTCGTTCCGAGCAGGATACAATTGCTTTGCAGAATGGGTGAACCGTAGTTTTGCTGGGGTATTTACTCCAATGTAAATGCCCCGTTGTTTTGCCATGGTACAATGTCAAAACTTTGAGTACCGATCAAAATTGCTATACCTTTGCTGTCTCCGTGGCGTTGTAATGTCCATACAAGGAAAAGCGGTGGTGAATGAGTAGCGTGTCCATACGTCTTCATCTCCGCGTCTGAAAAAAAAAAATTGTCGCTTATCATAACTGGCCACGGTCAACCAATTCCAGATGGAAAAATTGACTTCTCATCTATCGTTGATCTTCAGCTACATAAACACCCGGCGGCGCTGACTGCGTTGGAAATTTCTGAAGCAGCCGGGCTTTTTTGACGCGTTCCACACACGCGGACAGTCTGTGAGCACTGAACTTATAAATGACAGCTCTTCGTTCGCTCCATCCAAGCTACGACGCGTTTTAAGAATGGGTGTATTCCAAGTGATTTCGGGGCATGCGGAGGCCAAGATGAAGATAGCTCCTTGCGATGACGGAACGGACGAAGAATGGGTAGATTTGGGCAAGGTCGTAGAAGATTGCGCCGGCGAAGCGAGGGGAGAAGAGAGAAGGCTGAGATGGTTGGCTTCTCAGGTGATCGGCGCCGATGCAGAGTTTATCTCTCCGTTCGGTCGCCGTCGGATAATCTACTGCGATCACACCGCTTCCGGGAGGTTTATGCGGTTCATTGAAGAGTACTTGCTGACCCAAGCCCTTCCCTTCTATGGTTAGCTCATTTTTAACATCACTTGAATCCTATTTTACTTCGTCGATTGACGTCAATTTCGTTCTTCTTCTTCTTCTTCATAAAATCCTCTTCTTCTTACTCTTCTTATTCATCGAAATCATCGTCATCGTCGTCGTGGTATTTTTCAACAGCATTATCATCCTCATCAGCACATCACCGTCACCATCTTCTTCTTATTCCACTACATACCGTCTTATAATTTAAAGTTGTGTCGTCATCATTGTTCTTCTAATTCTTATCGCTGTATGGAACACTCTATCAGGAAACACGCACACCGTTGATAGCTACGTGGGCCTCCACACCAGCGAGCTGGTGAAGCAGGCGAACCGCTACATCAAGCGCTGCCTCGGCGCCGGCTCTCGCGACGTCCTTCTCTTCTGCGGTTCCGGCTCAACGGCAGCGATCAAACGACTTCAGGAAGTTATGGAAATAACAGCCCCGCCAACTCTACGCCATGTCCTTCTTCAGACAATTCCACTTCACCAGAGATGGGTCGTCTTCCTCGGGCCCTACGAGCACCACTCGAACCTTCTCTCGTGGCGGGAGAGTCTCGCTGATGTGGTTGAAATTGGGCTTGATGAGTCTGGCCATGTTGACCTTGCCGCCCTTGAGACGGCGCTGGTTTCGCCGGACTTTGCCGGCCGCCCCAAGCTTGGGTCCTTCTCCGCCTGCAGCAACGTCACCGGCGTGTACACGGATACTCGCGCCGTTGCGAGTCTGCTCCATCGCCATGGCGCCTACGCTTGCTTCGACTTCGCTTGCAGGTATTCTTCTTTTCCTTCATTAAGATTTCTTTTTATTGACAAGATTTCTTCTAATTAACAATCTTTTCTTCTTCTTTGAACACAACAAGTATTTTTAGCTTTCCTTAATCTCATCTTCTTTTCCCTCAAGTCTCATTCTTCTCATCATCTATTCCTCTTACGTTGCTTCTTTTTCATATATTCTTCTTGATCTTGTTGCTTATCCGAGATCCTAAACGATCCTTTTCTTCTGCTCGGTCAATCCAGTGGCCCGTACGTAGAAATCGACATGAGGTCTGGCGAATCAGACGGCTACGACGCAGTTTTTATCAGCCCCCACAAGTTCCTCGGTGGCCCAGGCAGCCCCGGGATTCTTTTGATGAACGACGAGCTTTACCGATTGAAAGGCCTTCCACCCTCAACCTGCGGCGGCGGAACCGTCCTGTACGTCAACGGCCACCACGAAGAGGTACTTGATCTTTCACTTTTATTCTGATTATTTTATTTTTCTGCGAAATCTCCCAATGGTAAAAGTATTCTATCGGCATACTCTTGATCGAAGAGATGATAAGAGACTCGTTCTTCCTGCACCAGGAAACACTCTACACGGAAGATTTAGAAGAAAGGGAGAACGCCGGCACGCCGCCAATAGTACAAAAGCTACGGGCTGCGCTGGCTTTTGCGGTCAAGTCCTTCGCTGGTCTGGATCTTATTCAACGCAGAGAAGCAGCGATGGGGAAATACGCCATGGCCCGGCTCGCAGCAAATCCAAAGATCAAAGTTTTGGGTTTGAACAACGAAGAGAGGCAACCCATCTTCTCTTTTATCATCTATCCCGACGCAGACATCGCCAACGGCAAGCATCTTCACTGCCATTTTACCACATGCCTATTGAACGATCTCTTCGGTATCCAAGCGCGCGGGGGCTGCGCATGCGCCGGGCCCTACAGCCACCTTCTGCTTGGAGTATCCTGGGAGCAGTCGCTGGCTTATCGCGTCTACATAAAACAGGCAAGTAGTCCCCACCATAACACTATCCCAAACTCAAATCCAACTCCGAGCAGAAATAATAAAAGTATGCTCATGGCTTAGGTATTTCTAGATTCTCAAAGGCCAAATTTACTAAAAAAATATGATTAGCAGACTTTGATTGACAGCGGAATACTTATTGGGTTTAAGACGCATGATTTCATGTATTATAATGCCAAAGTTTCTTATGGGATATGTCTTCACAAACAAGATTAAGAGCGCAGAACGCAAAAAAAAAAGAAAAGAAATTGTTTTGGTTTGCTTAATTGAGATGAAAATTAATATTTCGAAGCGGATTCATGCAGGGATATGAGGGGCTTAAGCCGGGGTTCACGAGGGTGAGCTTGGCCTACTACACTTCTACTGAGGAGATGGAGTTTGTGCTGGACGCGATAGAGTTTATTGCAGAGTACGGCCACCGTTTTCTCCCGTTGTACAATTTTGATTGGACGACGGGAACCTGGGACTACAGGGGCGATGCCACACCATTGAAGGTCTCTGGAGGTGGAAGAAGGATTTGGCGGCGGTTCCCCCATCTTTCAGGGGCTCTGAAGCGCCATATTCCCTTATTCACCGAAGGGAAGACTCGTAGAGATATAGCAGCTCCGCCTTACAAGGAGTATCTTCGGTCCGCACAAGAAATCGCAAAGGCCATGTCAAATATTCCAGCCATGAAGGTTTTGCCACCGGAAGAAGTGCAACCGGAACTTGTTACCTTCATGGTGTAGCTTTCATGACTAACTAAAATTGTAACAATTATGTATATTCTTTTCATTCTTGACCGATGGAGAATGGTTCTGCGTTGCCTTCTTCTATTTAATGTAAATGTTGTCTTCCTGATCGGTCTTCCCTGTCCATAACTGCACGTTTGGGATTAAATTATTTTTTATTAATAATATTTTAATTTTTAAGAAATGTATAATAAGCTCTCCATAATCTCATTCAATTGTTAGATACTGAATTTCAAAGTTATCTCATTTTTAAAAGAAAAAATAATTTAGAAAAGACAGCTAAATTTTTTGTGATTTCCTTTTTGTTAAAAAAATCTAATTTTTCAGTTCTATTTCATTATGATAGTTTAAACCTTGGGAAAAGTATCATTATAAATAGTTTTCAGATAACTAAAAAAAGATTACTTCTTGTCTATTCAGATTCTTCGGTATTATAGATGTAATTATTTTCTGACCTAATTTTGAAGCTTGAACAAAAACGTTCAATGCATCCAAAGTCATAAATGCTCCATATAAACTTACAATACCTCGTTGGTACAAACGAAAAATGCACAAAATGTAATGTTTGTAAATTAATTTTGGCTGTTAAAATATAAGTTTTGAATGTATCATGATTTCAAATTTTCATAAAAAATACTTTTCTCATTTAGATAAACCATATCTGGTATTTATAAAATTATTTGTACCTTATAAGGTTATGCCCTCAAATGTTCTTGTGTTTCAGTGAGTTTAAGAAAATGTACTTTGTAATCAACGATCTTGATATTATGTCATTAGTATTAAAAAGGATGAAGTACTGTACTCGTTTTAAGCCTTACATGGATTTACCAGGATATGAACTAATGATCGCACCATTTGTATTCAATCGGAAGAAATAAATCTTTGGGGTAAATAAAATTTTAAGCATAATTTCAGAAAAGGATTCCATGAAAGATTTTCTATCTGTCAATGTTGAACTCATATGTGTTCAGAATAATGATTTTCTAACTATTATTTAGATAAACTACTTTATGATGGCTTATTACAGCTTCTAAAGTAAATTGGCAATATACTTAAAGTACGAATGATGACAGTCATTATAGATTTTCCTAACTTTGATGAAAATTTATGGAAGCATTACTTTTCTAGAAAAGGTATGAATAAAAACAAATATTTATGATAGAAAATTTTCATCATATAATTAATGGAAATATTAAAGAAGGAAAATAAAAAAACACGAATAATGATGAGAAATGTTTGACTAAAAGAGATAAAAAAAACCATAATTTTGATTAAATTCATTATCATTATTCGCTATTAATTTCACTAAAGATACTTTCTTCTCTCTCAGGCAGCATTCAAACTGAAGGCAATATGTGGCTGATAACATGAGCCTTGCACAGTTATTTACATCTTTATTTACTAATTATAATGGCTAATTATCACGATTACAATGCATGTCAACCTTATTTTATGATTTTTTTTGCCATTACCATGCCGTTACACTAAATCTTAATTTTTCCAATATTTAATGGTTTATTATATATGTTTTCGATGTAGGACACTTCTCAAGATCAAAACAGTTGAAATTAACAACAGTTCATGAGTTTAATTTATTCATGATGTAATTGGGTAAACAAGGGTGCAAATAGAAGAAGAATAGGCTTAGAATAATCAATGTGAACTTTCAAAGTTCTTGATTGCATTTGAAACATATTATATATTTACATATACGAATTTTCACATTTATATTTTTTGTGTTATGAATGAAATTTACATAATTAAGAAGTCCCAAGAGATAAAAATATTGACAGGGCCCACAACAGCCGCTGATGTCTATACGGCTGAAAGTACTGGCATGACAACAAAACAGCACAGTAGTATAGGCCCATTTGTAGTGTCCACGTAAAGTGAGAGTGGACTGTGGGTAGCCCACCTTGATATTAGTGATTTCAAACCAACTTTAACTACAGCCATTATATACTCCTTTAAAACATTAAAATTCCTTCTATATGAGATTAATAATTGAAAATCTTTGTGCATGTACATGTTGAACAATGTGAGATATTGGACAAAGATCTAATGCTCAAGGCTTGTTCAAAGAGCCATTCATTGTGGACCCCACAATGTGCACTTTGTTGTCACTGTTGTGACCCCTTTTGGCATCATCTCATCCTTCCAAATTCACCAAAAGAAATGTACGGCTGTGATCTTTCACGTCCATAATAAAGTATTCAGGCTTATTTCACTCTTTATCAATACATTAGAAGTCCTCAATTCATCAAGCATTTATCTTTGGTCAAAATTTTGAGCTATTTGTATTTTTCACTTGGTGACGCTCATGTTGGTGCAAAAATATCTTCAATCTATTGAATAAAGGAATAAGAGTCATGGTCAACAAATTGCAAGTCTCTAAAAGTGAAGAACAAGTCAACTAACGAGTTTTAATCTTGATTTAAGGTCTATTTTTTAAGATTTCTCAGTTCTGAAAATCAAATGTTTGTTTATTTTTACTTACCAAAGGTTAATTTTCAAATTAGATTAGAAAATTAAAAATATTCGCAGAGATTTTTTGTAGTGACTAAATCCATCGATTACACCCTTTCTTCTCAACCCAATATTATGAGTGGTCAAATAGATATGGTTTTTATTAACCTTTACATTGGTATAACTTTGTCAAAGTACAAGGCATTAACCCATTTCAGCATAATCCTACAGTTTTCTCTGATCATCATTTTTAATGCTAGAATTTTTCAGGAATTGAGACAATTCATCACAACCTGATCAGCACTAGAGATTTTAGTAATGAAGCTTGATTAATCTCTATCAAATGAACTTTAATGACCTTCTCGGAAACTCTAAAAGGATATGACAGTCCATAAAACTCATTCTTACTTAACTATATTCTCAATTTTATCCATAAAAAGTTAACTTATTAACCTTATCATCAACCAAATCCATTTTTATAGGCCAGAACACTTTATTGTTACGAGATAGGACCATATGGTTTTAATAAGTTCAGTCACTATCTATTTATATTCTATGATGGCATCAATATATGGGCTTCGAAATTTACCTCTGATTGTTACATCCAACATGAATTTTTGATATATAATTTAGGATTTCATAAAACATTTACAATATCTCCCAAGTTGAGCATGACGTGGGGGGACAATCCCTAATTTAATGTCCATGTATCTCCTTTGCTTCATAGGCTCCTTGGAGTCAACCCATAATTGCTGATTAAGTACCATATTATTTTCCTCCTAATATATTTTGTTAAGACTTTCTTCCATCTCGTTCTAAGAGTTAAGCAGCTGGGTTATAGTTCTAACCACTCCTGGCACTGTCCAATGTAAATGGGAAAGGTCTCATATTTTAATGCATATTGAAATCATTATATTGATTAATTTCTTGCAGATGAGAAAAATCATCAATTTTTTCATAAGGTTCTTAGAAGACCAGCTCTCAAAACTATGTTGTAGACATCCTTAGCTTTATTTATCCTCCATAGCATGAATTCATTTTTGTTAGCTCAATTCAAAAATTATTATTGCCTGGAACCATCTAATCTAGAATAGGATTTCACATTATCAAATCATAAATTTCTCTATGCGTATTGTTGTTTCAGACAATAATACATTTTGTGATCCTCCCCTATATTCATGGTTTATAAAAAAATTTGTAGTAATGGTGAGGTAAATTACAAAGGACGGCCACTAAAACATTTACCAATCATATAAGTTTCAAAACTTTTATGATATGAGCAGTTTTATGCTTCAAGACTGACTTGTACTATGTTTCCTAATGTAACAGAAGATTTGTCCATCATGAGATAAAGCCGAGGTAGTATTATTTTCGTACATATAACTGAACTGTCTCAAATCACACAGAATATATCCGCTGAATTTTATCTTTTTGTCCACATTTATTTTTTCTCCAACATGTACGGGTGACTCTCAGCGGTAATCCTTTGAACTTGTCACAAGGTATAAATTTCAAATTTATGAATTAATCAGAGAAATAAGAGTAAAATTTGAAGCAGCGAAACAACGATCATAAGCCAGAACATTTTACATGAATCAATAAACTAATCAATGATGAATTTTTTTCCCATTAGAATTACTCAAAGAAATAAAATTAATTATTTTAACCAAAAAAACAGACATCATAATTCAAAAAAATTTACATAAATCGAGAAACTCATAACGGGTGAATTTCCTTTCCCCAGAACTACTCAAGGAAATAAGAGTAACTATTCCAAGAAACAAAATCAGAGATCATAACCCAGAACAATTGAAACGAAAAATTATCCCCAATTTCTGGTTTGTCATTAGGTCAAATCTTAAATCTTGCAGATGTTTATTATTTATTGTGGATTTTTGAAAAATAGATAAATGTGAAGGATATGGTGTTTTTTTTTTATTTCACTTCATGTAGATCTGCACTCAAATAACTATATTCCTTAGTTTCTTGGTTTCATTCTATATTCGGGTAAGAAAATTTTTTGGTTGTTTACGTTGAGAAAAAATTATGCCAGAGCACCCTATGCAATCAACGGCTCCACATAAAGTTATTTGTTTTTCTAACTGCTATAATTTAATTCATAAATATGTAACAAAAAAAGTGTATTCTGCCATAATAAGAATGCACTTGAATGGAGGAAAACGTAACAACGTGATATGTCAAAAGAGGCAGAAACTAGTGAATAATTTGAATATGATAACATCGATAATATTATGACATGAAGAATATATCCAGAATATGTTACACATCAATAAAATAAATTTAATTCTAACGTCCCCATGTTTTTTACCCATCCCCATGCATTTAACCTTACGATTTATGTAATAGCATTCGCTTGGATGTTTCAACTCAAAACGACCAAACAATATTACATTTTTTAGTATTTTATGAATGCAACATCCTTTCGTCGCAACTCCAAGGACATGTTACTGATCGAAGAGAGGGGCCAAAGAAAAGTCCAAGTTAAACCAGATGAATCTCCTTTAATTAAATATTGTTTTAGCCTTATTTGGCCAAAAAAATTACTTAAAGTCAATTCAACCTTCAATCCCGGTATGATTAGGGATGCTCCAAACTGTACAAGCGGTTCGCGCTCCTGTGGTTGTGCAGTTGCTCGGTGCAGTTGTGCGATGAACTGCATGCAATATTCGCACACCGCACCGCACACCGTGCAGGGGGCGGTGCAGTGCAGATTTTTGCAGTTGTGCGATTTATTTAGTCCGTCCAGTCCTCCCCAAAGCCTGAACTTTCCGCTGCCCCCTCCTCTCCGCTGCTGTCCCCGGCTGAGTCCGCCGCTGCTCCCCCTGCTGAGTTGTCTGCCCACTGCTGCCCCGGTCGGCCGCTCCTCTGAGTCCTCTCCTCTCCAGTCTCCACTGCTGCACCATTAGTTTTACTTCTTAACAGATAGTATCTTCTCCTTTCCCTTTTATGTATCATCTTCTTCTTCTTGTTCTCCATGTAGATCTGTACTGATAACAGGAATTTTATTTTGTTCATCTTTATATTTTTAATTATCATGTTCTATAATTATCTTTCGCTCTTGTCAGCATATGACGAGAATCAGCATCTCCAACAGTTTCATATTCTCTCTTGAGAGTCATTTTTTATGATTCAATGAGATAGTTTAGATCATGTATGAGCTTCATTTTTTATGTTTGTTTTCTTCTTCGTTTTCCTCCTTATCTTCATCATCATCAGCAGCAATTCAGCATCATCTTCTTCTTCTTCTTGTTCTTGTTCTTCTTCTTCTTCTTCCTCTTTTTCCTCTTCCTATTCTTCTTCTTATTCTTCTTCTTGTTCTTCTTCTTGTCCTTGTTCTTCTTCTTCCTCTTTTTCCTCTTCTTATTCTTCTTCTTGTTCTTCTTCTTCTTCTTCCTCTTTTTCCTCTTCTTATTCTTCTTCTTATTCTTCTTCTTATTCTTCTTCTTCTTCTTGTTCTTGTTCTTCTTCTTGTTCTTGTTCTTGTTCTTCTTCTTCTTCTTGTTCTTCTTCTTGTTCTTCTTCTTCTTCTTCTTCTTGTTCTTGTTCTTCTTCTTCTTCTTGTTCTTCTTCTTCTTCTTCTTCTTGTTCTTGTTCTTCTTCTTCTTCTTCTTCTTCTTCTTCTTCTTCTTCTTCTTCTTCTTCTTCTTCTTCTTCTTCTTCTTCTTCTTCTTCTTCTTCTTCTTCTTCTTCTTCTTCTTCTTCTTCTTCTTCTTCTTCTTCTTCTCTTCCTTCTTCTCCTTCTTCTTAATCTCCTTCTTCTTCTTCTTTTTCCTCTTCTTCCTCTTCTTCCTCTTCTTCTTCTTCTTCTTATTCTTATTATTATTATTATTATTATTATTATTATTATTCTTCTTCTGCTTCTTCTTCTTCTTCTTCTTCTTCTTTGATAAAACTGGAGGAAGAAAAATAAGAAGAGAAAGAAGAAGAAGGAGATTAAGAAGAAGGATAAGAAGGAGAATAAGAAGAAGAAGAAGAAGAAGAAGGAGAATAAGAAGAAGAAGAAGGAGATTAAGAAGAATAAGAAGAAGAAGAAGAAGAAGAAGAAGAAGAAGAAGAAGAAGAAGAAGAAGAAGAAGAAGAAGAAGAAGAAGAAGAACAAGAACAAGAACAAGAAGAAGAACAAGAAGAAGAAGAAGAAGAAGATGATGAAGAAGAAGAAGAAGACGAAGAAGAAGAAGAAGACGAAGAAGAAGAAGAAGAAGAAGAAGAAGATGAAGAAGAAGAAGAAGAAGAAGAAGAAGAAGAAGAAGAAGAAGAAGAAGAAGAAGAAGAAGATGAAGAAGAAGAAGAAGAAGAAGAAGAAGAAGAAGAAGAAGAAGAAGAAGAAGAAGAAGAAGAAGATGAAGAAGAAGAAGAAGAAGAAGAAGAAGAAGATGATGATGATGATGAAGAAGAAGAAGAAGAAGAAGAAGAAGAAGAAGAAGAAGAATAAGAAGACGCTGACCACAAAGACTTTGCAACAGTCCATGTCCTCATCTCTGTACCTAAAAAACTAATATACTTTGTCAGTTTGTCCTTTATCAGCAATGGGGATGGTCAGCCGATTCACATGGAAAAAAATGATTTCTTGTTACCCGTAGATCTTCATCTAAGATAAACATCTAGCGGTGGAAACCGAGATTAAATTCTTTGACTCTTTGAAATATCTTTGAACGAGTCAACACTTTTGCCGATTTCACCATAGACTGAAAACACTACACTAGTATAAGTAAGAGATCTTTGATCGTTCCGAGCAGGATACGATTTCTCTGTAGAATGGGTCTTCTTGAAGTGACTTCGGCCAATGCAGAGGCCAAGCTGAAGAAAACTCCTTACGATGACGGAATAGATGACGAACGGATCGATTTCGTGAGGGTTGTTGAAGGTCGCGCCGGCGAAGCGAGGGGAGAGGAGAGTAGGCTGAGATGGTTGGCTTCTCAGTTGATCGACGCCGATGCGGAGTTTATCTCTCCGTTCGGTCGCCGGCGGATAACCTACTGGCTTCTCAGTTGATCAACACCACCGAGCTGGTCAAGCAAGCGAACCACCACGTCAAGCGCTGCCTCGACGCCGGCTCTCGCGACGTCCTTCTCTTCTGCGGTTCCGGCTCAACGGCAGCAATCAAACGCCTTCAAGAAGTTATGGGAATAACAGCCCCGCCAACTCTACGCCATCTCCTTCTTCAGGCTATTCCACTGCGCCGGCGATGGGTCGTCTTCCTCGGCCCCTACGAGCACCACTCAAACCTTCTCTCGTGGCGGGAGAGTCTCGCTGATGTAGTCGAAATCGGGCTTGATGAGTCTGGCCATGTTGACCTTGCTGCCCTTGAGACAGCGCTTCTTTCACCAGACTTTGCCGGCCGCCCAAAGGTTGGGTCCTTCTCCGCGTGCAGCAACGTCACTGGAGAGTATAACGATACTCGCGCTGGTGCCATGTTGCTCCATCGCCGTGGGGCCTATGCGTATTTCGACTTCACTAGCAGGTGTCTAGAAGCTAACCCTTAATGTGAACGACTCCATTATCTGCAAGGAAGTATTCTTATTGTTCTTACTATTATGGGTTAATAGCACGGTACATCCCAAACCATGAGTTAACCTTAGCTTTTTTTTTGGCACTGTATATCCCAAACTCACTAAGTCGTATATATCCCGGAGATGACGTGGAGTCCATCGTGGCTGCCAGGTGGATCTCCGGCCAGATTTTTACCTGGCGGAACCCACCTGGCCGCCATGCTGGATTCCACGTCATCACCGTGATATGTCTACCTGCCAAGGGTTTAACTTAAAGAGAGAGAGAGGCGTGCTAGAAAGAGAGAGAGAAGGAGAGAGAGGTTCTAGAGAGAGAAAGAGAGCTTTTCTAGAGAGAGAGGCATTGTTCTCTAGAACACCTCTCTTTCTCTCTCTAGAACACCTCTCTTTCTCTCTCTAGAACCTGCCGAGGGTTTTCTGATAAGAGAGAGAGAGAGGCATTATAGAGAGAGAGAGGGAGAGAGCGGCTTGCTAGAGAGAGAGAGAAGGAGAGAGAGGTTCTAGAGAGAGAAAGAGAGGTGTTCTAGAGAGAGGCATTGCTCTCTAGATTACCTCTCTTTCTCTCTCTAGAACACCTCTCTTTCTCTCTCTAGAATCTCTCTTTCTCCTTCTCTCTAGAACTCTCTCTCTCTCTCTCTTGGCAGGTAGACATATCACGGTGATGATGTGGAATCCAGCGTGGCGGCCAGGTGGGTTCCGCCAGGTAAAAATCTGGCCGGAGATCCACCTGGCAGCCACGATGGACTCCACGTCATCACCAGGATATATCGCAGACGACTTAGTGAGTTTGGCATATACCGTGCCAAAAAAAAGGCTAAGGTTAACTCGCAGACTTTGGACATGGTTTGGGATGTACCGTGCTATTAACCCTATTATTATCATTTTCTTCTATGTAAAGTATAGATATTGTTTACCATCCATTCTGATTCTTCATATTTCCGTAAAGCCTTCTAACCGTTAATTTCGATGAAGTGTTATTCTTATTCTCATTCATAAGGTATTCTTCATATTCTTTTTCAGGACTCGTCAGTATCTTCTTCTTCATTAATTATTTCTTTTCATCTTTTTCGTACGGTCTTCATAAACACTTATTCTTCGTATAATCTTCGTAGACACTTCTTCTTCGTATATTCTTCATAAACACTTCTTCTTCGTAGACTTTTCATAAGCACTTCTTCTTTTTCTTCTTCTTCTTCTACTACTTCTTCTTCTTCTTCGTCTTCGTCTTCATCTTCGTCGTCGTCATCTTCTTCTTCTTCTTCGCTTCACCACCATCGTCGTCGTCTTCTTCTTCTTCTTTTTGTTCGTCGTCTTCGTCTTCTTTGCATTTGTTTTCATCTTCTTATTCTTCTTCTTCTTAATATTCTTTTTCTTCAAAATTCTTAGATCCTAAACGAGTTCCTTCTTCCTCTTGGTCAACCAAGTGGGCCGTATGTAGAAATTGAGATGAGGTCTGGCGAAACAGACGGCTACGACTCAGTTTTTATCAGCCCCCACAAGTTCCTCGGTGGCCCAGGCAGCCCCGGGATTCTTTTGATGAACGACGAGCTTTACCGATTGAAGGGTCTTCCACCCTCAACCTGTGGCGGCGGCACCATCCTCTATGTCAAAGGCCACCACGAAGAGGTACTTGGCCTTTCACTCTCATTAAGATTATTTCTATTTCTTTTAAATCTCTCATTGAAAACAAGATTCTATAAGCATAAGATATATTACACCAATGATGACAAAAGTGTTCTTCCTGCACCAGGAAACACTCTACACGGAAGATTTAGAAGAAAGGGAGAACGCCGGCACGCCGCCAATAGTGCAAAAGCTACGAGCTGCGCTGGCCTTTGCGGTTTCGCCAGACCTTCGCTGGACTAGATCTTATTCAACGCAGAGAAGCAGCGATGGGGAAATACGCCATGGCCCGGCTCGCAGCAAATCCAAAGATCAAATTTTTGGGTTTGAACAGCGAAGAGAGGCAACCCATCTTCTCTTTTATCATCTATCCCGACGCAGACATCGCCAACGGCAAGCATCTTCACTGCCATTTTATCACTTGCCTCTTGAACGATCTCTTCGGTATCCAAGCGCGCGGGGGCTGCGCATGCGCCGGGCCCTACAGCCACCTTCTGCTTGGAGTATCCTGGGAGCAGTCGCTGGCTTATCGCGTCTACATAAAACAGGCAAGTAGTCCCCACCATAACACTATCCCAAACTCAAATCCAACTCCGAGCAAAAATACTATAGTATGATGATGCCTCAGGTATTTCAAGGCTTTTCAGAGGTGAAATTTAGTTAAAAACGTGATTAACTCACTATACGACCCAAAACGTATATTTCTCGGGTTTGCAAGGCATGATTTCTTTTCAGAAAAATGGTGAATATACTTCTAGTGTTCAAAAGGCTATATTTCTTCAAATACATGATTAAGAGCGCATAATTAAAGGATAAGAAATTACTTGGGTCTGTGGCATAGTACTGACAAATAACTCGTCAAAACGGATCTACGCAGAGATACGAGGGGCTGAAGCCGGGGTTCACAAGGGTGAGCTTCGCCTACTACACATCTGTTGAGGAGATGGAGTTTGTTCTGGACGCGGTAGAGTTTGTGGCTGAGCGCGGCCACCGTTTTATCCCACTATACAACTTTGATTGGACGGCAGGCACCTGGGATTATATGGGCGATGCAACACCATTTAAGGTGTCTGGAGGTGGAAGAAGGGTTTGGCGGCGTTTCCCCCATCTTTCTAAGGCTCTGAGACGCCACATTTTCTTCTTCAAGGAAGGGAAGACTCGCCGGGATGTGGCAGCCCTACCATACAAAGAGTATTTTCGCTCTGCACTGGAAATTGCAAAGGCCTTGCCGGATGTTCCAGTCATCAGGGTATTGCCACCTGAAGAGGTGCACCCAGAACTTATCACGTTCATGGTGTAGCTTTGATCACAGAATGGTAATAAATATGTATATTTGTTTGAAGTGCGACTGTTTAGGAGTTGTATTTCCGTTTGCGTTCTTGTGGTTTTAATATAAATGTTGTCTTCATGATATGTCTTTGCCCTCCGCAAATACATGTGTTCTCCATCCCTTAGCTCTCTCCTTCTTGCTTCAGGTTAAATGTATCTACATACTAAAATGATTAACACCTTTTTTTAGGTATTGTAATCATTTGTGTTTGTGCTCTCTTCTCTTGAGGGTCGTTGCATTATGCTCTTCGTCTTTGATTGTGACTTCTGTCCAATTCCATGTTTCCATGTTGACAATCAAGAAGTTAGAAAATATAGTATCTATTTGGGACGAAGCCAACGAACTAATTTTTCTCCATACACTTCTGTAATAAAAAGAAACGTTATAACCAACACCATGAGATGTTTACAAAGGTTTTAGGATAAGTTGTCAGTTAATTTGGTGTGTTCGAGGCCATGAAATATATTTTCTACATTTAAAAACAATCTAACACATAATCTGGAGGCCTTTGATGCATTTATGCACATCTAAAAGATATCATTTTGGTCTAATCAATGTCATTTCTCCTTTTTGTTCACAAATATGAAGAATAATAAGTTTCTTACGGGTCGAACTAGGTTAGAATAAATGGGAAAAGCAACTCTACAAGAACAGAGCAATTATGGAAAACAAGAAAAATTACAGAGAAAATGCGATATTGGAACGCAGGGAAGAATTTAGAGTTCTGTTGATCTATATTGAGAACAAGTGCAAGTTTTTTAGAAAGAAGAGATGTTAATAACAACCATTTAAAATAAAAGAAAACTAATCTAAGGTCGTAATGGTCTGCATAAAATTCTTAATTTAAGCGATGGATAACAGCTTCAAAATATCAGATAGCGAAATGCAGGAACAATTACCTGTCATATGGCAACCATAATACACTTCCTTCAGAAAAACATAATTTTATCTTTAAGATAATGAAATATTAAAACAAAATAAGAAAAAAGATATGAGCATTTAACAAAAAAACCAAAGGGAAAAAAAGGTGTGTTTGCTTTTTCATATTTATTCAAAATTTTCATTTTAGTCAAAGTTGAATATCATGTATATGATATGGATAATGAACATGCATATTTCAAATGGAGGAGTATATTACATTGCTTATAAGACAGTAGGAGTGTTTAAGGGTGATAGGGATTTCTCTTGGGCTAACACTAAACACTCTCTCTGGCAGCTTACTCCTCTCCATGCCACCTATCACTCTTATCTTTCAACAATGCCTTTAATTCAATAAATTCTTTCAAAATCCATTAAGATGCAAAATATATTGAGGCATGGATTTGTGGTTTAGATAACTATCCAACAAGTGTCATAAGGAGAAGAAGAGGCCAGAAATAGAGAAATATGGTAGTCATGTTAGATGACCTTATATATCCAGATTCAAAAAAATGTAAAACATCAATAAAGTTAAAACGGTTAAAAATATCAGATGTGTTTTTTTGTATTTATAAATAAATTTAAATTATGGTGCGAAAATAAATAATGTATCAAAAAAGTGTGTTTCCTATTACTTGAGAAGAAACCAAAATTTGATTAATATATTCTTGGAAAATGAGAACTGGTTTAACTATTTAGATACAAGTATGTCTTCTCAATGAAAACTTGTATAATATTTAAATAATCTTATAGATAAAGCTTATAAGTTTTATCATAACTCTATAGAATGTCAGTTGTCCTTTACAATAAGAATTAGTTTAAGAGTGGTTAAAAGTAAGGAATATCAGTATGGTTCTTTATAATATACGCAATTAAACATATAATGCTTTTTATTGGTTTTCTAAGTTTACTATACAATAGTAATTCACTAAATTGAAATAATACACTATTTATGTGAAAAAATGAATGATTATATAAATTGATTGTTTTAAACTTTAATTTTATATGAAGGATATTCAACATATCAGTGGAAATGGTAACTCAAGTATGAAGGAAATTCAATTTTAAGCTATCTTATGATTAAAATTATCAAAATTTTATTCTCTTAAAATAGTTCCAGCATATTTTCAAGAAAATAAGTCAATAATAGGTCAAAAGTAAACATCCTCAAATATCAGAGTACAATATAAACAGAAGTATAAAGTGCCATTCATGCAGTGTATGACATAATAATATGATAAGCACATACACTGGTCGTAATACAAGACCTTTGTTAAAAATGTCCCGACCATAAATTTATTTTTTGTGAAAAAAATTATAAGATCCCGTGAATTTTTCTCAAACCATTTACCATTTATGTATAAATAGAGTGATGAATTTGATTATAACATAGCTCATAAAAACAAATAATTCATCCCATGACTGGTAAATCCTCCGGCCCTCGTCCCACTGTCCAACAATAACTCTTAAGGGTACAATGCAAGTCCGTTGACCTCATATATCTATCAGGTGGGAGAAACGAGGCATGAAATGATCTACAGGGAGTGCAGCAACCGACAGGTGTTATTTATTATCATATAGAAACAAGCAAAGCATTGAGATTTGTACATCATTGAACATATATATATTTGATTTAAATGTCTGAGAATGTCATTTTACTTAAAATTTAACTCATATAAAAGAGACAAATTTATAAACATCTGATCATATTGATATCTTATCCTAAAAAAATATCAGCTCATAGTTTCATCTATAAATATATTTTTTATTATACGATTTAAAAAATAATTATACTAAATCTCATTCTTTTACACTTGAAAATATTGAGCCATCAGATCCTTATTAAATAAAAATATGTGAACTCATGCATAATTAGTTAAATCTGAATACTTCCACGTGTTTAAATGATTTCATCTAAGATTTTGTTTTACAATTTTTTTCGTTATTATTTAAAACTTCTTATTTTTATTAGTTTCCAATTAAGGAGAGTCATTCAAATTCTTAAAATTAACTTAGTGATGTGGAAGTCATGTTTCTATATAACTATGAGATTATACATGAAATAAATTTTTCTAAAAGGATTTTCATTTAAACAAATAGTTGAAATCTATTTGGATTTATTTTGATCTCAATGGTTTTTTATTATATTGTATGTAATATTGCTGAAGTTGATTTTCTGATTAATGAAGGATATGGGGAAATATTTTTCAACCTAACATATTTATGAAATATATATGATTAATGATGCATTTATTTCATAATATGTTATCAAGTTAATAAATCTTGGCCCAGGTCTTCATCAAGTTGAGCGGACCAGCATCTATAGGCTTTATTAAGACATCATAAGAATGTGTTAATAGAAATAAAATTATTTGCTTAAACTTTAATTCAATTCATTAGATATCAATAATTGAAATATTATAATATTTAAATTCATCTCAGTATCATATTAAATATTTCTACTATATTTAGAACTGACTTTAAGAGCTTGTAGCTTTAAACTCAATTTTTTTGCTACTTGAATAATGGTCAACCTGAAGAATATCATACTCTTGTTGAATATTTTTTTGCATAATTTAAAACCTGTTAGAATCTCATCAGTTTATTTAATAAAATATAATTATAATGTATTCTACTAATTTAAATATCAATGGCCATTTTATATCATTTATAAAATTTGGTCTTTTTAAGCTGCGTTTTTAACTTCAGATCATATCTTTCCATCACATGTGATGGTGATGCCATCCGGGGACGGGACGATGCCGGGACAATGGAGTCAGTGACATGTGACGCAAATGTGATGAATTTTTCCAAATCCTGGGATGTGTGATGGGACAAAGGATGTGACAAAATTCTCGTCACATCCCCATCTGTCACCACACATAATCTATCCCATCACTTCCAGGTCATCACATCACTCCCTAGCTCTAACAATCATGTGACTCTTTAACCCATTTATCACCATCCAATGTAATTCAATAAATTTATTCACACATGGGACTTGATAATATTCATAATTGTGAAACAACTGGACATAGAAGTGAAGCAGGGTTAGTTAAAAATATCCATGATATGCATAAAGCGATGATCTTATGAAATTAAGAAATATTTATATAACTTAGGTAATCACATGATAAAGTCAATATTTATATAAATTTATATAAATACAGGAATTATAGGTGCATTTTTCCATAATCACTGGTAAATCAACATACCGATTGGGTTTAATAAATCATTCATTGATTAATCTGTATGTTGATATAGTGAATTAACAATATTATCCAACAAAGGTTATTAGGGCATTCAATTCATAAAGTAGACTAGTACATGGGTCTCGAGGGTCGTACACATAATATTTTTTATGTTTCTGGATACACTCTTTGAGGAGTTTTATAAAATTTTTTCAAGGATGGGACATTTTATGAAATATTCTCGAGGATTTTAATATAATTCTCTTGATAGTATAAATAGATGGTGCACCCTCTTTAAATGAACATGAAAGTCACTCTTGAGTGCGCCCCACTCTCTTATGTTGCTCCTGCCAAGTTCTACGTATGATAATACCAGATGGTGAGGAAATCAGAGTTTTAACAGCACAGTTTGAGAGAATGATAAAAAGATCAGGGCCCAAATGATCACATGGAAAGGTTTAGATGCTAGACATGTAAACAGCTTCAAGATAATAGATAATCACCTATAACATTCAAATTTGAATATTAAATTCATACATTTTATATGGATTATAAATGAATGTTATTAATATCTAAAATTAATTTTTTCTTGATTTCATTTACAGAATAACTTAATAGGTTAGAAAAATCCTTAACGAATTTATTTAGGTATTATTAAAGGTTTATTATTTTTTTGGTATTTTATTCAATTTATAAAAATGTATTTTTAATTAATGTATTGATATATTTAATTATTTCTAGGATTTAAAAAGAAGGAATTTGTCACTATAAATGTGATGACATTTTTTAAGGTGTGAAGACATGTGGCGTAACATATCTTAATGATAAGGAAAGGGTGACATTAAATGTTTCATTATTCTCTTTCTTTCTTCTTCGCAACTTCATGTGGCATTCTCTGAATGGGCACAGCATTGAAATCATAGAAAAACATCCAAATTATTAGATTTTTTGGTACAATTCTTGCACGTGCTAGAAAATCATTAATGGATGCTTTCTATTGTTGATTATGATGCAGAATATTTGGGAAATCTCATGATTCCATGCCACACTTTAAATCCATGATGAAGAGAAATAAAAATAGAGAGTGCAGACTGCTCCAATTTCAAATGGCAGTAAATTACAGTCCAAAAGGAGGGAGGTCCATCTTTACCTCCTCTATCCACCAAAGTTCTTAGATCTATAAATATACATCTGATCCTTTTAGATAAGGCACCCTTAAATTTTATTCTTAATATCAATTAGTATTGTGATTTTCTCATTCAAAATCATTTTTGGGTATGTACTTTGGACTTTGAGAACAAAAGATTCAAGGAGGGATGCCTTGATCAATACTCATTAATAAAAGTACCACTTGTCTCATTGGGCATGTGACGACGAGGTTAGTGCAATCTTCATACTTTTTAGACTCATGTCTTTGCCTTATTCCAGGTACTATTCATTAAAGATAGTGTATGTTTTCAACATCATGTATGCCACCATTTACTTCATCACTCCCAGGCATATATGCGCCTCTATCTCTGTAGTCACCAGCAACATGTAAGCATGTACCACTCACCTGCTCAACTGCTCATCGGTGCAGATTTGCCACAAATTCTGTCTCAGTAAGGGGTGATATTGTATTCATCCATGTCACTTCATTCATGCCACGACTATTAACCAATACAAAGAACTAACAAAAAATTAGCTTAGGTATATAATTAGAATTAATTATTCCTTAGAATGCAATCCTTCAAACTCCCGGAACTATGTTATAAGGTTTAGATAAATTAGAGTAAATGTGAAAAGTATTTCATTATCATCTTAAAATTGTATTGTACTCATTTTTAATATTAATTTATTTAATTATTGAAATTTATTAAAATCCTAAAACTACAGTTTAAAATTAAATTTTACTTATTCAATATTTGCTCCCTATGGATTCGACCCTTTTCATTGTGGGATCGCAAGAAAAGGTATAAAGATTTTTGTATAAATCATGTGTGTTAAATGATACTAATGAATCCCAATTTCTTTCTTATCACCACTCACTCAAGGAACTAATAAATTGTGGATTTAATTAATCCAAAGGTTATGTCTTCGCGTTTTACATATGCTTTTGCTTTTGAGATTGATCTTCATTTTGGTGATTCACTACACAATCAAGTTCAGATTGAGTTTATTGATGCCACTCATCCCAATAGCTTAATTACACTTCTGCTTATTCCATATATTTCCTCTAAGCAAGGAAATGTGCCTAAATGAATGAAGATCACATGCAACATTAATAAACTCACTAAAATAATTCATGAACAAGTGGGTAAACAGGAAACCAGACTCTATGAACCCGAGGAAAGGCTGCAAAGCTTTTGTGGGGGTGTTAAGACCGGAGCTTATCCCCATCATGGTGAACCTCTCCTTGTGATCGGGATGAGGTAGATGCCTCCTAGCCGGGGGGCAGATCCCAGTGGCTGACGTGTCCCAGCTCCCATGGTAGTCAAATTCTTTACTGCTTCGCTCGTCTGCTCGTATTTAGATATCACGCCTTCTTTTTTTCTGTCGCTTCGCTCCCACTTTAGCTTGGAACCTTGCCCGAAAGCTACAAGCGTAAAGCAAAAGCTAATATGATGACCTCAGGAAACCTGTATCCTTCAGCTAGAAGCTATTGGCGGTGATCTTCAAATGAGTGTTCAATTGTCCAGAACTGAAATCTGACTGGTCTGTAGCAATCGACTAATGATATCATAATCCAATATTTAGATATCAGGCAAATGTTGTAGTTGATTTAGAAATGGGATATCCAATACCCATATTTACATATATCCATTTAACGTACGGTTGCCACAGTACAAATGTCGAACATCATTATCTATCTCAGTAATGGGACATATCTTTGCATTAGGGGTTAAATTATGATATTGGATATCAGATTTTTCATATTCTAGATAAAAAATGAAACATTATTTAAATAAATTATGATGTTGGACGTATAGAAGTTAAATATATTCTCTATATGATTAATATTAATCATTATTAATGATTTTAATAAATATTTAATTGTGGTAAACAGGTTAAAATTGTAGGAGGTACATCAAAATGCAAATCCAGCTTTTATATGCCTGGGCTTGCCAGATTTGTTTGGTTTGGTGAACTCTAAGTCCATTTTGACTAGGCCAGCTCTACTTAAAAGGTGATTCCTAGAGTGAAACTTTTTATAGTGCATTATTTGTTTGAAATAATTTTATACTATTTCCTTCTTCTATTTTTTCTAAATGGAAGAATGGTACCTAAATTTGTAATATTTGAATATCAGAAACCAATATCGGATAACAATTTTTGGTATACATTTTGAAATCTGAAATTGTGATATCAGATTCTGGAAATAGATATAAGTTCTGGTATACCGTACTGGCATCCACCACATCATGGCCCCTATTATATCTTTCCAGATATCTGATATTGGGTGGAGATCCATCTGATATCCGATATCTAGAATTGTATCGATTTTATCCAGACATTGGATATCAGCTGGTTAATGTCAAATATAATATGGATCTCAGATAGGCAAACACTACAAATATAAGAAGATGGCCAGAGATATAGGAAGGATGATTCCTTTCATAATTAGTGATTATACGCCTAAATTTCCCTCTTCCTATCCATAATTAAAGGTAAAAATGCTAGGCATGTCATCCAGTTATATTTAAAGCCCTTCATCTAGCACCAGCTCCCCTACAGGTCGATTCTTCCATATAGCACATGTAGTTCACTTTCAAATGTGCCACCCAGATCTGACTTTTTGGGCCCTTGGATTTTAGATTTGACATAAGGGGTCAGAAATAAGTAGGACCATCTGGATCACTTTTTCCACATTATCCATCCAAATTTGCATCACTTTATTCCTTATCTTTTAAAATATGTGCTTGTCACATCTCTTCTTACCAATGTTATATTACATTCAACCAAATATTCTTCAAAAAAGGAATCAACTTGAAGAATCATCTTTAGCAAAAAAATGTCCATTTATATCTTGTTCATTTTTCTTATGAAATTAAATTTCTCAATGTCACTACATTCTTTAAAAAATATCTGCAATAAATAATTGACATCTTGTAAAAGTTCATATTTTTTAAAATACTCTCCATTCTCATTAATGTCAATTTCATAACATATATTTTTAACCATATTATGAAGTACTCTCATTCTAAAAATACATTTATATTTGAATTCCTCGTTGTACTTCTTAAAATACTCTATTAAATATTGATCACTTTCATATGAATCTTCAAGTTGTGAAATTTAATTTTGAATTGATGCATAATCGTTATGCTACTTTTAGAATATTCATGCATTTAGTCATCATGACAAGATTGAAGATGATGACTACTAGAAGTTGCATGATTTTTAAAATAACTAGGGACATCAATAAAATTGGGCCGAGCAACATCAAAATGAAAAACATTCACGTAAATGTGGATCAAAATTTATCTCACATCTCCTCTCATAAGATTCATAATTTCATTAAGGAAGAGTTGAAATCATAATATGCTATCTAACACAAAATTGTAAAAGACATCTAAGAGTTAACTTCAGCATTAGGAAGAAAAAATTTCATACTTGAGAATGATGATTTACTCCTCCTTGGCATACTTAGTTAACCCTTAGAAGATATGAGTATTGGGAAAAAATCACTAGAAAGAAAATGCATTCGCAATGGCCCCTGTTCCCCGGCAATGGGGCCATTTGATAATCTCAATTTTAAGGTTTTAACTCGTCGTTGGTGATTGCAATTATTCAATAAATATATACCAGTACTTACCTATGAATATTTAGCTAGTGATGAGTAGGGATCATCTCCACAGGGAATGATGATTAAGGATTAAATTTTCTTACTATAGTGTTTATCGATGTGAGAATAGATAAAAACGAGAATTTACGACGTGAGATAGTGATATCAAGTAAAACTTTGAAAATAGCTATAATTCAAACTTAAAATTATCAAAGAAAGTTGGAAATGAAAGTAGAATTGGTGGCGTGGACGCCATCGCATCGACACCGGACGCGTCGCCGCCATCAACCGAAGTCAACGTCTCCGCCACGGATACACTGCCACAGTCAACCGACGTCAACACCTCCGCCACGGACACGCTGCAACTGTCTCCGCTATGCACGTCTCCACGCACGCTCCTTCGCGCATCATGACACGTCGCCAACGACAGATCAACAACTGCCCCTTTGGCGTGACATGAAGCACGTCTTGCGTCTTTAATTTCTCGTCTTTAATTTCTCGTTGTCTTGGGGAGCGTTGAAGCCTGCTTCTTCTCCAGAGTTTTCTTGGTCATCAATACGACGACCTGTCCTTAAGAAAACCAATCTTATTCTCTGAACAAGAGGGATTTCGTGCTTCTGTCAGATCCTCCCTATCTCCTGATCGAGCTTGTGTAGGTAGATGTTGCCTGATAAAGCCGATAGTAGTACACTGTTTGAGACAGAGTAAGGGCCCTTCTCACCTCTTCGTCCGGCGAAAAAAGGTGTCTGAGTGGGGTAAAAGAACTTAGGATTGTCAATCTCTTCCTTAAAGATTGGAATGAATAGATGTCGGTCGTTATCTAAAGACAACCTGATGTCGAATTCCAAAAACCAGTGAGAGATTCCCCACTCTTCTTTGATCTGTCTTAGGGCCAAGTGGCAGCCTCGACCCGAGCGGAAGTGCGATGTGTCTGAAAACACGGGATCGTAAATGGATTCGGGTACCATTCTTATCGCCTCTTTCATGATCTTTTCTATAGGTAGAACTACTGTGAGCGGTCTAAACTTCGACCCTTATTTCTTTCTTCAAATTGTAAAGGGGAGCAAAGCCCATTTTTTGCTCCGCAACCTCTTTATTATGTTAAAAAAAACACACATACATTTCTTTACTTTGACTTTATATAAACATAACATTTATTTCATAATATTATCTTTAAGATAATTGACTTTCCCTCAGAACCTGAACAAAACGTAATGAAATAAAGCATTTCTAGCAGATGAGCTTCTCTGGATAGAGTCTCGCTCATAAAGGAAGAGTTGCGCGCTAGCGCGGCTCGCTTCGCTTTTTGACGCTCATTCAGATGCTGAACATTCGGGCATTTCTTCGCTTCGCCCCTTTTGCTCGTCGCGCCGTCGCGCCTTCAAAACCTCAGCTCAGGCTAGTGTCGCCACCTATCCCAGGACCGGAATGATTATCCCTGCCCGATGGGTCTACATTCATCCCTGAATGTCGTCGGGCCGGGACGCTGGCTCCCCCAGAGGGAAGCCCAACGAATGTCAGATGCAAAGCCCCGCACCTCATTAAGATCATATTGGCATACTCTCCCAAAAAAGAAAGAGCAGACCCCATTGAAGATGAGAGTGAGGTACAACAAGGCCATTTCCGTCCACCTTCTCACGGAGCCGTACGTGGACGTTACCGCTCATACAGCTCCTAGCCAGCAAGCAGTTAGCTTTCAAGGAATGGAAATGTGGATGAATCGACATCAAATTCGGTTTTCTTATCAGCGAGAACGCTCCGCGCCTTCTTCATCTTCATCTTCATTGACTTCTTAGCATCTTCATCTTCACTTCGTAACCCGCTCGCTTGTCTTTATCTTAATCTGAACGCTCCTCGTGCCTCATATATTCACCGCTTCTACGCCTTCGTTTCATTACTTCGTACCGTCATCGCTTCTGCTCCCTCACGCCTTTATTGATTAACTTATTTAAGAACTCTTGCTCCCGCGTCTTCATCTTAATATTCACCGCTTCCGCGCCTTCGGAACCTTCGGAAAACCTACCCCGATGATGCGTTCCTAGCTCGCGGAGCTACATACCAAAGACTCTCTCTATGACAGAAAAAAATCATTGGTTTGACCGACGAGCGGGAAATACTAACGATATAGGCTGCTCCTTAAGTAGCTCCTAAAGTCGCGCCGTCGGAACCTTTAACGATAGAACAGCTACTTATCTTAGATACCGGTAGATCGGTTCGCATCTATGGTCAATCAATAGGTCCGCCTCTATACGATATGAGAAATCGCCATCTCGTAGCACCGCCACAACACCGATTCTCGTTCTTATTCCTAGCCCCCCATGTCGTGACTTCGACATATAGTATGATGATTTAGTGGAAAGATCTTTTTTATAGAAGTCCCACCAGATTTCGTATCGTATTTGAAATACCTTCTGCACAACAGCTTCCGTTAGGAATGAAAGAACCAGGCAGACCGGGTATGCTACTTACCAAACAGCGGTAGAGGCGCGGAAGCGGGGAAGATTAAGATTCAGACGTGAGGAGTGGGAGCAGAAGAGTTTACGAGCGGGTTACGAAGTAAAGAAAGAAAATCATCAAAGGCGCGAGGAGCGTGAAGATGAAGACGAGCGTGAAAATGAAGACGCGATGGAGCGTTTATGAGCAGAAGCGATGGAGCGGGAGCGAAGTGACTTTAGAAGCGAACAACGTTCTGCAAGGTCCGACTTTAGGAGGAAGATGAAGAACAGGTTATGTTATGTAATAACATAAATAAACGTTCCAAAGGTGATGCTAATGACTTAGTAACCTGAAAGAATGAAGGCGCGAAGTTTACGAGCGGGAAGATTAAGATAGATGAAGATGCGACTGATGGAGCATTTAGGAGCGTTACGAAGTCAAATAAACGTTATAAAGTTAAAGTAAAGAAAAATCATAAGTTATTATTTTTCAGAATGAATGAAAGAGAAAATTCTTCTTCTTCTTCAAAGAATTTAACATAAAAGGCCAACCCCCAAGAGGAAGATTTCTCTTAATGTATCCTTACATGTAGTTGGCCCAAGGCTACCCAGTCGTGGCGAATAAGCTGAAAGCTGTTAAACAGGTTCTCTTCTTTTTTTTGGATTGGAATGGAACCAGCAATATCCAGCAAGAAGTGAATACTCTCCGAGGGGAACTTGCAAAAGTTCAGACGCGTATACTACTCGACCTTTTTGGATTGAACGTGAATCTTAAAGAAAGTTGTATTTTCTCTTTCCTCCAAGGCCTATATGTATAGGCCATTGTTTCAAGAAACAGTTAGGCAGTCATAATTCAAGAATCGAGTTTTTGTTTAACTCTTCTTAGAGGACTGCCCAAGCCTCCCTATCCCTTCTTCAACCCTACCAACACCGCCTCCGCCGCCGCCGCCGCCGCCGCCGCCGCTACCGCCTCGCGTCGCCGGTCGTCGTCCTTCTCCTCCTCTCCATTCCTCCCCTTTCCTCTTCTATCTCTTTCTCTCCCCTTCTTATCCCTCGCCCTTGGCAGCCCTAGGCTGCTACCCAGGCCACCTCAGGGCAGCCCAAAGCCGCCGCCCAGGCCACCCCAGGCTGCCGCCCAGAACAGCCCAAGGCTGCCGCCCAGGCCACCCCCGGCTACCGCCCAAGGCAGCCCAAGGCCGCCGCCCCAGGCCGCCCTAGGCTACCGCCCAATGCAGCCCAAGGCCGCCGCCCCAGGCCACCCAAGGCTGCCGCCCAAGGCCGCCACCCTAGGCCGCCCTAGGCCACCCCAGGCTACCGCCCAAGGCAGCCCAAGGCCGCCGCCCCAGGCCACCCCAGGCTGCCGCCCAAGACAGCCCAAGGCCGCCGCCCCAAGCTGCCGCCCAAGGCCGCCGCCCCAAGCTGCCGCCCAAGGCCCCCGCCCCAAGCCGCCCCAGGCTGCCGCCCAAGACAGCCCAAGGCCGCCGCCCCAACCCGCCCCAAGCTGCCGCCCAAGGCAGCCCAAGGCCCCCGCCCCAAGTCGCCCCAGGCTACCGCCCAAGGCAGCCCAAGGCCCCCTTGGCCGCCCACCCAGGGCGCCCAAGGCCGCAGCCCCAGGTCACCCAGGGCCGCCAGCCCTAGGCCGCCAAGGGCAACCACCCCAAGCCGCCAGAGATAGCCAATCCTTGGCCGTCCAAGGCTATCGCCCCGGGGGCCTCCCCAGATCGCCATCCGCTCCGATGCCCACGCACAACTGTCATATCCGCCTCTGCTCGTCTGTCTCACTCTCTCTGCCAAGGCCGTTCAACGCCCAGAACTCCCATATTTTCTCGTCCAGTGTACCTCTCAACGCCCGGATTCGCCCAGCCTCGTCACGATCAGAATTCCCCGCAGCCTCTTCACTCACTATGGTGTCGAGGTACGCCTGAACTCTCTGGTGTCTAAGTGTTCTCCGTTCAGTATTCCTTGAGAAGTCTCCACCGCTGTCAGATTTGATTTGGTTTGGATTCCCCCAAATTCTCTCTCGTTCGTGAGTTTCCCCTTGAGATGCGAATTCGGACATTGATTTTGGTGCTTCGGCATCGTTGTAGTGGGTGAAGACAGTACTCCCGCCCTCGACGAGGATCGGAGCTGCACCACTAGTATTTCATCGGTTTTAAAATCTGAATTCGATCGTGTGGATTTATGTGGGCTGTTTTATCCCTCCCTTATCCGATCCTTCCATTGTCTACCCTCCGTCCTTATCATTTCATGTCTTTCCAGTCGCCCATTTCCTAGTCGTCCTACATCAAATTGGTATCAGAGCCTAACCTGTGTCAGCCCTGTCATTTCCACCATCGTAGAAGTTGTCATTGCATTAGTCCCATTGCATGCATCTAAATTCACGCAAACGCGTCTCCGCTCCAATGACAGACCAACCCCACTGGTCGTGATGTGTCTGCCCCCGTCCATGAGTTGTCTTCGTCCGTCCCACCGACCTCCTCTTGAGGGGGCATCGATCGTGTTTTAGACGCTGTTCAGAACGGTTTTCGTGACGTGAATACACGAATTATCAACATGGACAACCGTCTAACTAGTTCAATCGATGCAGTTAGTGAACGAACGTACCAACTCGAGAACAGAGGTCTTGACCGACATCGCCATGATCGCGAAGATCATTATCCACCTAATCCTAGATCTCGAGATTGTGATAGGAATCATCGTGACCTTGATGATCCTATACGACCCGAGGATAGATTCAAAAGCCGAAATCAGAATCATCCCAAACGAGACGATCTGATTCCTCCAGAGATTCGCACTCCGGTCCGTGATAGGAATCGTCGAGACGATTACTATCCGCCTGAGCCTAGGACCCCAGGTCAGGATAGGAATCGTCCCCCACGGAACGATCCCTATTTATCTGTGGATAGAGCCCCGGTGCTTGATGGAAATCGTCTACCACGAGACGATTACCATCCCCCGGAGGAGAGGATCCCAGAGCGCGATAGGAATCATCCCCCATGGAATGATCCTTATCCGCCTGATGATAGACATCGTGGATGGAACGGGAATCGTCCAGACAGGAACGATCCTTTTCCACCCGAGGATGTGGTTCCCCCTCGTGATCACCGCCGTGCAGATCATGACAACCAGTGGCAACAAATTAGCATAGCATCAAAGTCGATGTTCCATACTACGAGGGATCTAGGGATCCTAAAGAGTATCTTGATTGTGAGTCCAAATTGAATAGTTATTTCAAGTGGTACAATATGCTAGAGTGGTAGAAAGTCCAATACGCCGAGATGAGATTAGGGGGACAAGCGAAAATCTTTTGGGAGAATCTTGAATTTTTTATTTATAACCGTCGAGAGGCACTCATAGATACTTGGCCCAAAATACATCCCACTTGCTTATTTAGATAACCTTCTTGACCAATGGCACAAACTACAGCAGGGTAGACGCCCCCGTCTCCAAGTATATCACTCAATTTGAGGAATTCTATATGAGGTGTCAAGTTGAAGAAAACCCTTGAGTTGTTATTTCTCATTTTAGGACTGGTCTTAACCCGTATTTGGAGACAGAATTGCTTGCCCGTAAGGCCACAACTCTCGAGCAGGCCTATCAGATTGTAGAGGACCTAGAACTTTGTCAGAACTTATACCATACTCCCGTGCACAATCGCCCTGCTCTTACCGATCGGTTGCACTTATCCAATCCCTCTCATCCCAACCGTACAGTCCAACGCACTCCTCCGTTAGCTCTTCCGGCACCTACCATTCCCACTCCCACTCGCACTACCACCGAGCACCACCCTTCAGCTCCGACTCCATCCTCTACTATGCCAAATACTCGTACATCTCCTTCCCTCGAGTCCACCGCTAGAGCCCCTCCTCAACCAATCCCGCACATATCGGTCCCTCCGGCTTGACCTGTTTTAAATGCCAGGGTCGTGGTCATAGAGCTTCCTAATGTCCATCACGAGCCCTACATATAGGTCAAGAGTCCTCCGATAACACCCCTATCATAGATGATCAGCCTATCGACGAGGAAGAATATAGAGTAGATAGCTACGTCGAAGATGAATTCGTGCACGACGAAGATTTAGTGGGCTTCATCAGTATCACCGATTGCCCACCAACCCTTCCTCGTCGGGATCCATCTACATCTGTTAGGAGAGTTTTTCGATGTACCCTTACCCAGCCTTCGACTGATACTTCTGCTTTGAGGACTTCCATATTCTATACATATTTCAAGATTCGTGACAAGATGTGTAAAATGATTGTAGACAGCGGCAGTTGTATAAACGCCGTATCTGATGTCATGATGTCACATTTGGGATTACCTCTAATTGGCCATCCTAACCCGTATTATGTCTCCTGGATTGATGCTACCTCGATTCCCGTAAAGAACCAATGTCGTCTTCCTTTGAAGGTTCAATCTTACGAGGAAGATGTATTGTGCGATGTGCTACCCATGAGGTGGGCAGCGTTATCCTCGGCCGCCCTTGGCTGTATGATAACGATGTACATCTTTTCGGTAGGAGCAACACTTGTTCATTCATCCATCAGGGAAAGAAAATTACGTGGCATCCTTATACCCAAAGTCCACAAAAGCCTTTGCTGAAATCTCCTTCCTTAGGTCTATGCATTCTTAGCGGTCGCCAATTTCAGAAGGAGATAGATAGCGAAATGTCTATTTGCTTAGCCATGATTCCCGATCATCCCTCTGAGGATTCCACATCGCCACCACCGGAGGTTTCCAAATTACTTGCAGAATTCAAAAGTGTCTTCCCCGAGGACTTACCCAATGAGTTACCTCCTATGCGACAAATCCAGCATGCCATTGATTTCGTTCTCGGATCGTCCTTGCCGAATCTTTCCCACTATCGTATGGATCCCACGCAGTACAAGGAGCTTCAACGCCAAGTCCAAGAACTCTTGGACAAGGGATTCATTCAGGAGAGCCTCAGCCCATGCGCCGTCCCCACACTATTAGCTCCCAAAAAGGACGGGAGCTGGCGCATGTGCATTGATAGTAGAGCCATCAATAAGATTACCGTCAAATATAGGTTTCCCATTCCTCGCATTGATGATATGTTTGATTTGATGGCTGGTTCGAGGATTTTCTCCAAAATCGATCTTAAGAGTGGATATCACGAGGTCCGTATCCGTCCGGGAGATGAGTGGAAAACTGCCTTCAAGATAAAGGATGGGTTATATGAATGGAAGGTCATGCCCTTTGGTCTATTGAACGCACCCAGTACTTTCCAGTGGTTGATAAACCACATTCTTAGGCCATTCATAGGAAACTTTGTCGTAGTTTATTTTGACGATATTCTTATTTACAGAAAATCAAAACCCGACCATATCCATCACTTACGTCTAATGTGTGAGGTCCTGAAAAATGAACAGTTATATGCACATCCCAAAAAGTGTTCGTTTCTTGTCGATCATGCTTCTTTCCTAGGTTTTATCCTGTCAACACGAGGAGTTTCTGTCGATCCGGCCAAAATAGAAGCCATCACACAATGGCCGACTCCCAAGAATGTCCATGATGTTCGTAGTTTTCACGGATTAGCCACTTTCTATAGGTGATTCATCTCAAATTTTAGTACTATAATGGCACCCATGACCGAGTGTTTAAAGGGAAATCATTTCGAATGGACTGATTTAGCGTAGAAATCCTTTGATGATATTAAGCTTAAGATGACCCAAGCTCCTATTCTCCGTTTACCCGATTTTGATAAAGTGTTTAAGGTCGCCTGTGACGCTTCGAGACTAGGAATTGGTGGAGTCTTGTGTCAAGAGAATCACCCCATAGCTTTCTTTTGTGAGAAATTGAATGACGCCAAACTCAAATATTCCACCTATGACAAAGACTTCTACGCAATTGTTCAATCTTTACGTCATTGGCGTCACTACTTGCTCTCTAGGGAATTCGTTCTCTACTCCGATCATGAAGCTCTAAAGTATCTCCATTCTCAGCAAAAATAAAATTCTAGACATGTTAAGTGGGTTGAATTTATTCAGTCATATACCTTCGTCCTTAAACACAAAAGGGGAGTCGAGAACCGAGTAGTCGATGCCCTTAGTAGACGTGTCCACCTCTTGAACGTTATGAAGGTAGAAGTTGTCAGATTTGAACAGATGAAGGAACAATACCCTGATTGCCCGGATTTTGCTCCCATTCTACAGACTTTAGGCAATTACCCGACTCCTGAAAATCAAGATTATATCTTAGAAAATGGATTTTTATTTCATGATCGTCGCCTATGCATCCCATAGTCGTTTCTTAGGGATTTTCTTGTGTGGGAAACGCATGTCAGAGGCCTTAGTGGTCATTTTGGGAGAGATAAAACCATCGCGATGGTCGAGCATAGGTTCTTTTGGCCATCCCTCAAGCGAGACGTAGCCAATATAGTTTCCCAATGTCGTGTGTGTGCTCTCGCCAAACAGGTCAAACAGAACACCAGCCTATATACCCCTCTACCGGTTTCTCAGAAACCTTGGGAGGATGTGAGCATCGACTTTGTGTTAGGACTTCCAAGGACGAACAAATGCTATGATTCCATCATGTTAGTTGTGGATCGTTTTTCAAAAATGGCCCATTTCATTCCTTGTTTTAAAACTTCTGATGCCTCTCATGTCGCTCAACTGTATTTCAATGAAGTTGTCAGCCTCCATGGACTTCCAAAAAGCATAGTCTCGGACAGAGATGTCCGATTCACTAGCTACTTTTGGAAGACTCTTTGGCATCTTTTGGGGGAAAAGCTCAAGTTTTCCACAGCTTTTCACCCCCAAACTGATGGACAGACTGAGGTCGTTAATAGGAGCCTCGGCAACCTATTACGATCGCTGGTGGGAGACAACCTTAAGTCTTGGGATTCTATCATTCCGCGTGCCGAGTTTGCCTACAACGCGTCAGTCAACCGTACTACCGACATGAGTCCAGTTGAGATAGTCTCAGATGATGGTCATGAGTTCGCAAGTCATATTAGACATCTGCATGAGGAAATTCATACACGCATCATTAATAGCAACACCTCATACAAACAGACCGCAGATTTACACTGGCATTTTCACGAATTTAAAGAAGGTGACATGGTGATGGTGCGGGTTAGGCCGGAGAGATTCTCTTCCAAGCGGGCTACTAAGCTTCATGCTCGTAATGCCGGGCCGTTTCCAATCCTCAAACGAGTAGGGGGAAATGCCTATGTCGTTAACATACCCTCCACGTGAGGGATAAGCACAACTTTCAATATCTCGGACTTAGTTGGATTCTGATGTGATACGACGACGGCCGGGATCTATCGGCGCGTTTCACGTCACAGGGTTATGATGCGAATGTATGGGATGTAAGCCGAATGATGAGAAAATACGAATGAGCAGATAAGGACTTGACGGATAATGACGTCGGCCGTACCGATCAAAGAGAGACGAGTGAACCTAAGATCAAACTCCCAATGACCCGCTGGACCTACTAGATGTCTATTAAGTGAGGGGCATCTAACAGCCCTGGAGCGTTCGGCGTCCAAGTCGGATGACAGTCCGTCTACCACAAGAATCCCTATGCTCGACAAGGTGGCTAGTCCTATCCGATGATGTTCGAGAATATCACGGTAGCGGACGCGATAGGGGAAGACGAGACTGTCGAAGATAATAATACTGGAGTTTATAGAGGGGAGACGAGACTGACCTTTGTATCGCTTAGTCCAAGGCGTCCAAGTTGTCGAGCGGATGCTTAGTGTCGGGTCGTGCGGACGAGTGTCGTTGGCGAGGACAAAACCGGGTGCGGACGGTGCGGTCGTAACTACCAGCAGAGAGCTGAGTCCACGGGTGGCGTGCAACAAAAGTCAGAGCAGAGGGCGCACAAGGCGCGCGCTTGGCTGGCGCACGGCGTAGTCGTGTGGGCGGGCAAGACAGCGAACCAAGTATCGTGGGAATAGTCGTGGGGGTGGGGTAGAAAACCAAGTAATCGGTTATAGCGTAGAGGGTGGGAATCAAGAAATCAAGAAAGATGAGGGCGAAGGGGAGAACGAAGGGGAATCAAGTAGATATGGTGAGATCAAGAAATCAAGAAATCAAGAAATCAAGAAATCAAGAAATCAAGAAATCAAGAAATCAAGAAATCAAGAAATCAAGAAATCAAGAAATCAAGAAATCAAGGGGAAAGAAAGTGGGCGATCAAGAAAGACAAGAGGATGCGGTTGGGAATCAAGAAACGATGGGGAAAGGGGGGGGCGATCAAGAAAGGCAAGACGAGGCGGTTGGGAATCAAGAAACGATGGGGAAAGGAGGGTGGGTGATCAAGAAAGGCAAGACGAGGCGGTTGGGAAACAAGAAACGAGGGGGAAAGGGGGGTGGGCGATCAAGAAATGGTGGAAGGGTGGAAAAAGGTACCAAGAAATGGCTTTCTTGAACTGTAACAACCAAGAACCCTCCAAGAAAGAGGAGTTCTTGACGGATCTGGGGTGTGCTCCCTCGACGGAGCAGATTTCCCCGGTTGATGGCGTGTCGGCGACGCTTCTTGAATCTCCCAAGACCCGGAGTAATCTCGGGAAGGCCTCTTCGATTCTTGATGGCGGCGGCTTGAAACTCTTTCCTCACACCGAGTGATCTCGACGCGCGCTTTAACACATCTCCTCAGAGTGATCTCGACGGGAGACGTGGGCTCTACCACGGAGTGATCTCAACGTGGGGTGGGGCTAGCCAAACCCCTACACTACTCTCTACGATAGGGGAGACGAATTGTGAATAAACTTTTCAACAATGACTCCAAGGTGTTCCTTGGGCATGCCATCCCCTTATATAGTGAGGATGGTGCCAAGTGAACGTGGGAGAGGACGAACCGTCGCGAGACGTGGTTCGGCCTCCCTTACAAATTCAAAATACAAACATAAAAAGTAAAAATGACGAGGACGGGGCCCAACAACATTGGCCCAGTCCACGAATCCAAAAATACAAACACACATGAAAATGAGCATAAGTAAAAAGATAAAAGTTCTTACGCGGGGTACTTAAACCCCGGGTGGCGAGCGTCGGCGCGAGCTGCTCGGCGCGGCTGACAACATCCCGTCGCGTCATCCTCGAGATGGTTCTTCGTCATCGTGGCGTCGTCCTCGAGATGGTCCTCCATCAGATTCAAAGCCCCACCTCTTTTATCTAATGGCCCTCCTCTACCCTCAGACTTCTCGGTGAGTGAGTTTGACTTGTCCACTCCTCCTTCACTACCTTCTGACTGGCAAGAGAACATCGAGGCTATACTGGACAAGGTAATCACCTTCACCAAAGGTGGGATGGTGCAAAAGTTTCTTGTTCGTTGGCAGGGCAAAGCATCGACGGACGACACGTGGATAACGTAAGATGATCTAGCTCGCCTACGACCGGACTTGGTGTTCGCACTGGAGTCTCCTGACGCTTACTCGACAAAGTCGAGTTCTTTTCACCCGGGGGGAATTGGTGGAGTGGACGCCATTGCATCGACACCGGACACGCCGCCGCCATCAACCGAAGTCAACGTCTCCGCCACAGACACACCGCCACAGTCAACCGACGTCAACACCTACGCCACGGACACGCCACAACCGTCTCTGCTACGCACGTCTCCACGCATGCATGCTCCTTCGGGCATCATGACACGTCGCCAACGGCAAATCAACAACTACCCCTTGGCGTGACATGAAGCACGTCTTGCGTCTTTAATTTCTCATATTTAAGTTGTATTTTCTCTTTCCTCCAAGGCCTATATGTATAGGCCATTGTTTCAAGAAATAGTTAGGCAGTCATAATTCAAGAATCGAGTTTTTGTTTAACTCTTCTTAGAGGACTGCCCAAGCCTCCCTATCCCTTCTTCAACCCTACCAACACCGCCTCCGCCGCCGCCGCCGCCGCCGCCGCTACCGCCTCTCGTCGCCGATCGCCGTCCTTCTCCTCCTCTCCATTCCTCCCCTTTCCTCTTCTCTCTCTTTCTCTCCCCTTCTTATCCCTCGCCCTTGGCAGCCCTAGGCTGCCGCCCACGCCGCCTCAGGGCAGCCCAAAGCCGCCGCCCAGGCCGTCCCAGGCTGCCGCCCAGAACAGCCCAAGGCTGCCACACAGGCCGCCCCAGGCTACCGCCCAAGGCAGCCCAAGGCCGCCGCCCCAGGCCGCCCCAGGCCACCCAAGGCTGCCGCCGCCCCAGGCCGCCCCAGGCTGCCGCCCAAGACAGCCCAAGGCCCCCGCCCCAAGCCGCCCCCGGCTGCCGCCCAAGGCAGCCCAAGCCCGCCGCCCCAGGCCGCCCTAGGATGCCGCCCGAGGCAGCCCAAGGCCGCCGCCCCAGGCCACCTAGGGCCGCCCACCCAGGGCGCCCAAGACCGCAGCCCCAGGTCGCCTAGGGCCGCCAGCCCTAGGCCGCCTGAGATAGCCAATCCTTGGCCGTCCAAGGCTATCGCCCCGGGGGCCTCTCCAGATCGCCATCCGCTCCGGTGCCCGCTGACGACTGTCATATCCACGTCCGCTTGTCAGTCTTACTCTCTCCGCCAGGGCCGTTCAACGCCCAGAACGCCCAGATTTTCTCGTACAGTGTGCCTCTCAACGCCTGGATTCGCCCAGCCTCGTCACGATCAGAATTCCCCACAGCCTCTTCACGCACTACGGTGCCGAGGTACGCCTGAACTCTCTGGTGTCGAAGTGTTCTCCGTTCAGTATTCCTTGAGAAGTCTCCACCGCTGTCAGATTTGATTTGGTTTGGATTCCCCCAAATTCTCTCTCGTTCGTGAGTTTCCCCTTGAGACGCGAATTCGGACATTGATTTTGGTGCTTCTGCATCATCGCGGTGGGTGAAGACAGTACTCCCACCCTCGACGAGGATTGGAGCTGCACCACTAGCATTTCATCGGTCTTAAAATCCGAATTCGACCGTGTGGATTTCTGTGTGCTGTTTTATCCCTCCCTTACCCGATCCTTCCATTGTCTACCCTCCATCCTTATCATTTCACGTCTTTCCAGTCATCCATTTCCTAGTTGTCCTACATCAAAAATAATGCAAAGTGTAATGTGAAAAAGGTAGAGAACGTGCCAGATATGATAATGATCAAGTGGGCGAAAGGTATGCCGATAAAGAGATGAGGTTATTGAGACGCAAGGAAGTAGTGTGATAGTGAATGATAGTAAAAACTAATTAGGTTATTATTGATGTCGGGAACGAGCAACGAAAAGCAAAGACGCCTACCTAAGATCCTTACATTCTGCCAGGATCACGTCCCTTTTTTTTCTCTCCTCGTCATCAGCATTGACGCTCCCTCTTTTTTGTTTCGGTTGAACTGTAAAATTGTTGAGATTTCTCGTCCTCTCATCTTTTGCGCTTGCACTTTTTGGAGTCCCCACATGTACCTGTATGGAAAAAGACAAAATAGGTTATAGTTTATTTTATTATTTAAATGTTTTATACTTTAACTTCCTCGCAGATAACATGGCGACGCAGTAGCGTGTGCCACATCAGCAAGCTTCCTTTTTCATCTAATAAGATTTTCACATGTTCGCACCGTGTACATGCGCGTGCCACGTGTACACGTCGCGCCATGTCATGCTGCCACGTGGCTCAGCCTTCATTATTGACCATTTCAAAGAGAGAGAAGGAAAAGTCTTTATTCTTTTTTGTCTTTTTCTCTCTCTGTACACGCAGGCATTAATTGAAAAAAGAGCTTTTTATTTTTTAACATTACCCTGCGCCTGAAAAAGTAAAAAGTGATTTTGGTATTCATTCAATGCAATTATGGTATTGCTAATCACGATGCTGTAACTACTTAGCTAAACGATAAGCTCACGCCAACATTAACTGAGTTACTGATTGGATGTTGTTGATCATTATCGCTAGCTATGATTCGCCGTTATTCAAAGAATCTAACGGCAACATGTGGCGACTCAAAATAAGATATTCAGAATAAGTTCTAAAATCCATATTTCATAGACTAAAGGTCCAAAAAAATAATATAAATATATAATTTGACTAAGAAAAATCATATTTTTTTGAATTCAATATCGAACAATTCCAGAAAAATCATATTCTGACTTAAAATTTTTCATCCTCAGAGAATCTATTGTCAGAAAAATCCTCAAAAATACATAAAAAATGCTGAAAATTTAAAATATCATTCTAAAAATAAAATTAATCAGTAAAAGCTTGATAACATGTGTATATAGTTAAACTAATGCAATAAACATGTCAATATGGTCAGTTTAAGGTACTAAAAATGCATGTTATCAGCTAATCATTAGGTGTACTTCCAAAAAATAATATTGATTCATCATGTGTTTCGACTACAAGATATCATCAATAGTTCTGTTTTCAGTTTTAGATGTTGAAGATACAGCAATTGGAGTAGGTAATGGTTTTGAATTTTCAATTTGTGCTCGTTGTAAAATGGTTGACGAATACCGTGATTGTATTAGAATAAATCCTTTTGGATGAGGTAATAATTCAATACCCAAAAAGTATTTTGTAGGTCCAAGATCTCGAATGGCAAATTGTTGATGTAACTGATGGACAACATTTTGAATTTGTTCAGAATTTGGGGACATGATGAGAATATCATCAACGTAGATCAAAATAAAAATAGGATTTTTATCATCTACTTTAAAAAATAAAGACATATCAGTTTTTGATCCAGAGAACCCCAGATTTCATAGTGAAGAAGTCAATTTGAAAAACCATAAATCGATTTTTTATGTAGGCATACGAAACCAGGGTGAAGAGGAAGGGTGGACCTATAGCAACGGTGTAGCGTGAGAGGGCGATGCAAAAGATGTTGACACGTTGTTGGAGGGGGCGAATGTTGTGCAATTCAACTGGGTGACGCAGATCCAACTAGGGCTGTGACGGCCCCCGGTAGGCATGCGGGTTGCGGTGCGCAATGGCTGCAGGGGCAAGCATCGCGCGCAATGGCTGCACGGGCGGGCGCAGTGTGCAAGCAGGTGCGGCGCACGGTGCTGGTGTGGACGGATGCGACATGCGGTGTTCGTGGGGTGGGCGTCGCGCATAGTGTCCAAGCAGAAAAGCACGACACGCGATGGCCGCAAGGGCGAGCGTGATGTGCGGGCGTGCGCGGCGCAGAAGTGGGCGCGGGCCGTAGGCGGGCATGGCGCAGTGGTCTCACGGGCAGATGCAGCGCGCGGTGACCGCTGGGCAGGCGTGGCGCGCAATGGCCGTGCGAGCGAGCGCTGCACGTGGTGAGTGCGCGGGCTGGGGCGGCGGCTATGGGCAGGAAGTTCTCCTCTCAAGGGCGGCAGCAGCGGCAAAGGCGGCAACGGCGACGGCAGAGAAGAGATTAGGGCAACTTTCTTTAGAAGAAAATTTTAATTCCAAAGAAAAAATCACCCAGTAGTCCAATACAGCATTGGCCTATATATAGGCCTTGGAGGAAAGAGAAAACTTTAAATTACTGTAAAATTCAAATCAAATTTTAAATTACCTTCGGATCTTGGGTCTGAAGTTGACGTTGGCGACGTATCATGATACGAGACATCTCCTGCAATGTCACGTCTGGTGATGGTGCATGGTTGTGTGCGCCATCAGCATCCCCACATACTATAAGCATCACAACTAGCAGATAGGATTACATCTTGAATAGGAACATATCACGCTATTTGCATTAAAATTAAACTTGGAACATGAATCTGGTGGTAAGGATTAAATGCAGAAGTTAAGTTTCATATAGATAGTGACTAGGAACAATTGTGAGCCACACAGAAATATTTTTTGTTGCACTCAGTCTATCAGACTTTATCATCATAGATCATACCTTTTGGGTGCAAGTAGTAATCTAGGTAGCCAAGAGGACGACAACACTATAAATTATCAAAAAAACTATGTTTAAATCATCATGAAGGCATGATAATTCATCTTCGACACTCTTCCATAACATTCATTATGTTGTGGGTTGCACCCTTGATTTTTAGCACATATGACTCAATCCTAAAATATGTTTCATATCATCATGTACATTAGGACCTTAAAATCCAACTCTTAATATCCACAATAAATTCATTTTAATTAGCATTTTATATGTTTTACTTGTCTGAAGAGATTTGTGATATTTCGTACTGATAATGGATAAAGATCCTCTGTCACAGGCTATGGTAAAGAATTGTATTAGATAGTTCGTAAAGAATCGTCTTAGATAGTTCACAGGCTATGGTAGCTTTCATATATTTAAAAATTATATACATATTTTAATTCATTGCAGACCATACATATCCATGTTATGTCCATTGTGCAATGAATCAAGAATCACAAAAATCAAATAAATAAGGTAATCCCTCAACCAGATAATGATTTTAATAAAACCATCTCATTTTTGTTTTTACTTAAAAATACCAACAAACTATACTATGGATACTTAAATATAATAATAATAAAATATAGAAAGGAGACATCACAAAATACTAATAACAAACTTACAAAATTCAGTTTTGAAGATTTTTTAACAAGAAAACATTGTGCCCTATAATTTAAACTGTCAAGAACCTTTGTCAAGATATCATCCATTGGAGATTTTTGCTAATTTGTTTCATTTTTTTTATTAAACACAAAATTTATCTCTGACATTCATAAAAATATATGTATCTAAAATTATATCATTCCATACAGGTTTGAATAAGTTAAAAGGAGAAAATGATTGCACCCTAGAATTCGCATTGTTAGCAACCTTGGCCTGAAACTCATCATTTAGAGATTTTGTAAACTTTTTTTAATTTTTATTGCACATAAATTTGAATGATCCAGAGCCGTGCTGTTTCATCCAGAATTGAAGACTTTATGAGGGAGAAAAGTATAGCATTACAAAATTGTGGGGAAAAGGAAATAGTCAAAGAAACATCACAAAATAAACTCCTCGTTATTTTTCAGGTTATCCTGACCCTGCGGTTATTTTATTCAATATTTTGTGCCAAATTTTAAAAATGATAGGCAAGAGGAGGAAACATTTTAAGCACTCTTGATTACCACCATCTTCGAACAAGACTTTAAAAACAGGGATATTGATTTCCACCATCTGCAAATGGTGATCAATTCCATTCTGAGACATATCATCGCTATTCATGCCCCCATTCTTTTACCTATTCATATATTGGGGGTGTTATGCTCGCACTGGAGCACCATACTATTTTCATTAGAACATCGTACTGATTTTAACAAGTTTTTTCCTGAATACCCATCAGATACGACTTTAATTAACACTAAGCTTCATCATCATCTAAACTGGATCATAATGCAAGAGGGGGGGTGCATCTTTTTCATCTAGCTAATAGGATGTCTATATGTGCCAATTTTTTCAAACTTTTCAACTTAACTTTTCTTCCTCACCGCCAGTTTTTCTATCTTTTCCCTGCTCATGTGAAAACACGCATTTTTAGTAGCTTAATCTGACCATATTTACATGTTTATGTCCGTTAAATTGATTATATGTGTCTTATCAAGCTTAAAATGATTAATTTTATTTTTTGAATGACATTCTAAATTTTAAGCATTTTTACATATTTTTAAGGATTTTTTCACATCAAATTCAGAAAGAATATAATTTTTATTAGTCAGAACATATTTTCTATGGAATTTTTTGACATTAAATTCATAAAGATATGATTTTTCTAAGTCTACATACATAATTTAACATGATTTTTTAACCCTTTTTTCTGCAATGCCATGTATCACCATTTGATTCATCGAACAGTGACGAACCATGGTTAGGGATAATGATTGCCAACAGCCAATCATTAAACCCGATTAATGATTAGCATAAGCCAATCATTTAACTCGGTCCATTATAGCATCACGATTAGCAATGCCATAATGGCATTTAAAGTTAATGGTTTTAATTTTACTTTTTCTAATGCACGGTGACGTAGCCTAATCAAAAAAGACACACTTTTGGTAATAAATGTTGCACAGGGACCGAGGAGAGACAAATTAAAAAATTACTTTTATTTTTCTCTAACTTGTCAACAGTTGTGGCTGCGCCAACATGTTACGTTACACATGGCGCCACGTGTACACATGCCGTGCACGTGTACATGTGGCACGCATGTGTTATCCCCATATTTTATTTAAAGGGGAATGTGCTGATGTGTCACGCGCTGACGATGCCACCACGTCAGCTGCAACGTAGTTATTTAAATACTATATTTAAAAATATGTGTCTTTTCCCTCTATTAAATAATATACCGCATCTGTGTTGACACTCTCTGTGCCAATGCCTTAGTCTCCTAAGAATGTCTCCCGCCTCGTGCCTCATGTGTGCAACACCCACAACCAGCGCGCGCACCCCGTGAAGCCCATGCACGCAGCGCTTAGCGCTCGTGCCTGTGCACCCCGCCAATCTGCGCTCAGCACGTGCGGCCCTACCACGCAGCGTGTGACGCTCGTGCATGCATGTGGCATGTAGTGCCCATGCCCGTGCTTCCTCGGTGGACTGCACACGTAGTGACAATGGCCTGCGCGTGCGGCCTGTCCTAATCCACCATGCTTGCACGCCAACATGAGCAGCGAGTGGGCATTGGGTTTAAATATCAAGGTCGGCTGTCACCACCCGTGATGCGTGCGGTGTCCATGCTTCTGAGTCCAAGTAAATGGACATGTTCTCAACAGTTAGCACACTGGACTTTGTGCAAGAATATCACCTACTTTGGGGCCTTAATACTACCTACTATAATAATATTAATTAAAGTACTAAGTATCACTGTCTCAACTCGCATTTTCTCATCACTTGACTCTGTATTTTTACGTATCTCATATCATCACAGTAATCAATATTTGATGAACATTAAAACCCTAATCACCATTCCTTATGGAGACAATACATACTCATCAGTAGCAAAACTTACTTAAGTGAGTAAATGGTTATATTTTTATTGATTAAACTCAAAAGTACCAACGATGGATTAAAACAGATTATCAATGATGTTCTACCCTATTTCAGTTAATGTTGCATGATGAACTGTACTTTCACCCTTTAACTCTATGAATTGAAAAGTGACATTATTATATTTTCTCATGAATCCTCCACCCCTACTTGCATCCAGCATCAGTCCATCTGAACGGTTTATACCTTCGTAAAAAATATGTAAGATCTCATGATTAGGGATACCATGATGAGGACATGATTGAGTGTACCCTCTCCATCTTTCCCATGCATCGTTGAAGGATTCTCCAAAATCTGGCTGAAAATCCAAAATTAATTTCCACATAGCATTGGTGGTGCCAATAAGGTAAAATTTCCTTAGGATTCCTCGCTCAGTCTTATCCCATGAGTCTAATGACTTTTGGAACCATTCATTAACATGATCTCTTGATGTGAATGGACAGAGTTGCATATTTATGATGTCAAGAGGAATACTCTAGTAATTGTTCATCTCGTAGAATAATGAGAGATCTTCTAGTGATCCATACTGATCCTTAGAAGGTTTTCCAAGAAACATGGGTAACAGTCATGATGTATGAACATCGATCATGAAGTTCACTCTTGCATGGATAGGATCATTGAGCGTGGTGACAGGTCCATGTTGCATCGGTGCTGAATAACCACATAGTTACATCTACTCAGTATTTCTTCACTCTCCGTCATAGACAACTATGGTGTAGAGTTTGAAACAACATAAAAAGGAAACTTTTGTCTCTAGACAGCAGTGATACAAAAATAGACAAAAACAATATCTACTCTTTAGAATTAATTTTTCACTGAAAGAGATTATTCCTTATGCCACCTAGATTCTCCACCTAATGAGCAATGTGGATATATTTTTCTCTTTTGTTTCTCAAAACAAAATTAGAGCAATTAATATCCAGAAAAATAAATTAATAAAATGGCATCTGAATGATTAGTGATAATATGAAATAAACAATATAATAAACCTTCTCTAGGAGATGCCAGTCCCTGGCAATAGTGCCAATTTGATGAGGAAAGATTAGGGATGCATTAACTCATCGTCGTTATTCATTTTTCCTTGATCCAATAATATTTTTATGATTATAATCTCACTTAGGCCTTTATACCAGATATTAGTGTCATCTCCTCAGTACTAGCATTTAGAAACAGCATAAAGTAAACAGTTAGAAGAGGAAAAGAACAGATGTTATAAGTACTAGCATTAGTAAGGGATAGTATTATTAACAAAGGGATTATAGTCAGTAATACAGACAAATATGAGAATAATTAAGAGTATACAGATAGGTACAAGAAATTTAAATTGTTGGAGATAGGAAGGGTTATTATGATAGAGAAAATAAAGTCAAGAATGCAGAAACTCAAGCACGCACATCAGATGTTTCTAATAATGAATAAATCAGACAAAGTGTGTGTTTATCTATATTTTATAATGCAATCCTATTATTTTTATTGAATCATTATATCTGAAATTTTAGGTAATTGTTCATATTTTTAGTGAATTTAATAAATGTGAAAAAACAACAAAAAATAATTGGAAAATGACGTAGTAGCAAACTGTTCTACAAAAAGCCTATAGAGAACTTGTGTTTTTTATGAAAATTTTGGTTTTAACTCACTCTGTATATTTTTTGCATTTAAACTCATAAAATTTGAAATATATGAGTTATTTAGATGCTGACTTACCAAATTTTGTCACAATATTGGATGGTTGTCGTCGGCTTCAAATCTCCAATAGTAGACGGCGTCTTCCTTCAGGCAAGCCCCTGACTCTCATTTTCTTCATTCACTAACTCATTGTCTCTCCTTCAAGTTGAACAAGCTGTCACCCTCTCAACTGGAAATACTTCAGAAGAGTAAGGAACAAAGTAAAATGTGACATTTAGAGTTTAGTCCATCCTACTCAGTAGGAGAAACCAAACGACGGTTTTATAAAATAGGGTTGAGCTTTACTTATTCACTATCGATGTGGGATCAATCTGAGACTTTTTTTCACACCTTCCTGGCCGAGATTTGCCTATTTACATCTGCAATAACTTCATCAGCAACCGAGGTGATGGCCAGGGATAGTCCTCAGCATACAATGATGTTTCAAGATATGGCTAAAACTGGTCTTGTTCTCCAATTGTGGCTGGCAGCTGCTGCTAGCCTACAAGTGTGGCTGTAGCTGGCCTCTGGTTGTAGTTTCATATGTGTCTCGCCTCCAATTACTGCTAGACACTGATTTATTGTTTCCTCAACCTTATTCTTAATACATGTACCACACTAAAATTCAAAGAAAATATTGAAGCCTCATAAAGTTGACTTTAAAAGTTAAAACTTAACATGGAAATTGAGATATAATGCAAAATTGATGTTGACTGAGTTAATATTAGGAGATGAACCTCGTTTGATCAGAAAATTTGGAGATGCAGGTTGGATCCTTCAATTTTCCATTCTGACACAGATATCTTAATTCAAGCTCAATTTTCCCACTACACAAAAATGTTCATGTGCTACTCCATTTAAAAGAAACTTTGAAATATCAATTTCTTAAAGAAAACAAACCACAACAATGGCATGTTACTGATATTTAAAAATGTCCACATAAAACAAAATTTATTTCCATACAAGAGAAAAAGTAGATGGGCCACTAAAACATAAACATAAGTATCTCACTGACCTATCAGAATTTGACAATTCGAATCTAGTGCAGTCTTTATAGATCAAGACGGGCCCTCTTTGCCTTCGTGGCATATTCTCCCACAATTTGAAACATATATTGACTCAGTCTAAGCTGAGTCAACCCATCCACATCCTGTCCTCTAGGCAAAATAATCTTAGCATATATGACTCCCACCATCGATGAACCTATTTTGAGCCATCGAAACATACATATCTTAGAGACATTCCATGAACCATTTTATTGACCTTATCTTCATTTTGGTATAAATTAGCATTTCATATATATATATATATTCTGGAATGAGCTTAAAACCACCCATAAAATGAAATTTCAACCTAATTTTTTTTAATATCATACTTTAAAATCAATTTTTAGAAGCCTAATGTTCATCTCTCGTCGCAAGAAGAAGACGTAATGACGGACACTCTTTCAAAATGTGGAGCATGTGTTTCATATTCTCAAACCTCTCAGGAAGGAATCATAGAAGGTTCAAGAAGAGAAGAAACTGCCCCATCTTGGAGGAGAAGTGAGGGGGACATCACAATATGACGCTAGGTTGTGGCAATCAGTGTCCCACCAACTTTTCTTCAATTCAGCACAGATTTGGTACCCTTCCTTGCGTGATATGGTTGAAGATTAGTATATGAATGTATTTGATTGAGTAAATTTATGTTTGATTCTAAGAGAAACTCAAGTTCATTGTATATGACCCTCTTCATCGGGCATAGTTATCTACCATATGTAAAAATATTCCATGATTTTACGGTTCAATCCAGTCACATCCTGTCCTCTAGGCATAATTATCTAGCATATATGACCCTCTCCATCTGGTCAGCTTGGCCTACTTCCCCTAGCCACTAACCCATTATTCTACTTGCTGATTAACCCTAAATGTCGTATGAGATTATACATACTTTAAGAAACATCTTGGCATTATATAGTTTGTGTTATGTTCACTTTTATATGATTCTCATTTCATGCATTAAAAGGAGCATTGAGTCAAAACAACGTTTTCTAGCATAAAATTTTGCATATTTTACAAGCCCATTAATTCCCATTAAAAATACAATTAAATAGGAGTTCAATTCTTCCCTCTCTATTACGATATTACATATTCTGCAAGGCTGAAGTTAAATTTATAAAAAAAATAAATCAAAACAGAGATATCAAAAAAGAAACAACATAAAAATTCTGGTTTCTAACGAGTGCTAGCAACGGAGCACCTCTAGTGCAGCGGCGCTCAAACCCATTTCAAGAAGGCAAGCGCAGAGTGCACAAGCATGCACACAGCTGGCAAGCACCAGCGCACAAGTGGAAGCGCCTCGTGAAGTAGAGTGCAAGGTCAAACCACATGGGAACAATCTTAGCCCACATGCAGGTCAGAGTCAAAGGCCCACACATGCGAGGAGGGGGAACGGTTTATTTGATTCAATTCTTACTCCTTCTCGACATTTATACATGTTTTAGTGTCCATAATTTTTCAATATGGGATTGACGATTATCACTTTAGGTTCTAGGATTGCACAGGCCAGACCAAGGAGATATGAAACATAGCACCACCCAACAGCCCACAATCTGAATAAAACTAGGAATAAATTTGATCAAACTTCGAGCTGGCCTAGCGCAACGCCCATGTCATATCGAACCGTTTTAAGTGAGTAGATCTGACCTCAGCCATCTGATCTTCTTAAGGAAGATTGGACGGTGAGATCCGTCTCATACATGGCCGTCAAGTCAAATCACACCACCATGTTTTTTTTAAGTGTGTTGAATAAAATATTAGTTCATTATTATTCCACTGTGATGTCTATAATGAAGTCCATGAATGTGTATGATGACATAGTGAATTAAGATGATAGCATTAGAAATTGATTGATAATCCTTAAACATGTATTCTAAATATTCTTATTTGATGGATAGTCGAGATGGACATCAAATTATCTGGATAAAACAGCACTAACTGATCATACTTATACGATAAGTGTAGTTGATATTTTGGCTATTAGTGTGGCGACACTAAGGATAGATGTTGGGTGCTCTTTGGAGAAAGAGTTCACTGAATTGATCCAAAGAATACCTGAATAAATTATTCCTAAACATCAATCAGGTTGATTCATGTCAAGTTTGTATAAGTGATCCATTGACCTGAGACACCAAGGATGTCTCGTGATTGGACGGCAACATTTTGACTATGACTTATGGGCATCTCATCATGGCATTCAAACAAGTCATAGCTCGGATATAGTAAGAAGCTCACGAAGATGATTGAGTGGTCAATATGGGATCATCTACCCTCGGTATAAGAGGAGATTGACTCAAGGAAGACGATGCAGCAAATCCCTGGCCAGGGTATTGAGGATATTAGATAACGCTTTCTCCAATGATCCCTGTTATCCATCAGTACTAATCGAATGACGGATTAGGTTTTGATGATAAACCATACCCTAAGTCATTTGAGAGTCTCGCAGGGATGATGGATTATACATATACAGTAACCGATGAAGGTAAAGGTTCCATGAGAGAGTTCAAACATTACTTGGTATCTTCTAGAGCACGAGGGGTATCTTGGCACCCCACGGGCTGGAGTCATAACCTTTCTATTGTGTTACAGCGATTGTTAGTTAATTAATCTATATGTTGATATAGTTAATTAGTAAGGTTGGCCAATAATTATTATTGGGGCTACTAAAGTTATTCACTAGAATGATACATGGGCCTAGAGGGTCACACGCAAAAGGTCATAAGGGCATTGGTGGATATATTTTACTTTGTAGGGTCTTTGAGAAAAACTGAAGTGAAATATAAATAGGGAAAAGGGCTCCGATTTTAAGCACCCAGGCCAACAAGAATTGGGAGCCCCCCCCCACATTTTCCACTCTGATCCCTTATCCATTCAACCAAGGAGAGAGTCTTTATGGTGATAAGATCTTCCAGATTTTCAAGAAGAGTTGGAGAATGAGTGGAGATCCAAGAGCAACATGATTGCATGGTTACGTTTAGAGCGCCGGCACGTGAACAGCTTCAGAACAGTCTCAGAGTGAACAAGGAAAAGGTAGAACAAGTTCCCCAAAAGGTACATGTGATGTATTCATTTTAAAGATCAATTTAGAGTCAATAATCGCTTCCGCTCCATGGGAAAACATGTTTTCCATGATTGAACCAAGGCACCAAAACCCAGCAGTTGTATCAAGGTCAGGTTCTGAGTGCCTTAGTTCGAAAGCAATAGAAAATCATCCCAAAAGACGTCCAAAATTTTGATTTTGGATGTCTTTAAGGAGCCATTGTCTATACGGTACTTAGAAGATGTGATTGCACGTTTGATAGAAATTGGGGTGGTTTATGATATCGGATATCAGGAAGATATTGAATATCCATCCGATATCAGATATCAGGTCAGATATCACAGGACTTCGGACGTGGCGAATTCGGGTATTGGATATCGAATCTGATATCTGATATCAAAATATGATATCTGAATATTAGATATCGAAATCTGTACTGAAAATAGTATCCAGTAATCAGTTTAAAAATAGGGGAATAGTGTCCCGTATGGAAGAAATATAAAGTTTACAGTAGTATAAATACATGTGGTCAAAATATTGTTAAACAAATTCATGCACTATACCAAATTTGAAACTTGTTAGTTATATGGGCAAATAATGTGCTTCGTGGGCTGAGCAATCTGGCCCATTTTATATTGGGCCAGACTAAGTATGATATTAAAAGTGAAATATAAATTAAAAAAATCAAGAAAATTATAAAATACTCAAAGAAACAGTATTTATGTCTCACAATAGCTTAGTTATGTAGAAGAAATTATTTGAAATATATTTTGAATTCATTATTTGGATATCAAAAAAATCGATATCTGACGTTGATATCTGATATTGTCATCCAACCTTCAAGACGATGATGGATGTTGATATCGGGACGGATAACAGTATACGATATCAGTACTGTAGCAACCAAGATCCTATATTGTTATCCGACATCAAGATATCGGTATGGACGGGTACCGGAAAGCCCATTTTCGATATCTGGTTCAGCATCCATCCCGATATCGTCACCCAATATGGGGGTTGGGACAGACGAACACTACTTAGAAGATGAGCCATGGAAACTATGTTGTATAAATCCTAGGGTGTATTTATCCTACATAGCTTGAATTCATTTTTGTTACTTTAAATCCCATCACTGTTATAGCCTGGAACCATCTAACATAGACTAGGGTTTTATGTTATCAATTCTGAATTTTTTCTATGATTATTATTACTTAATACAATAAAAAAATTATGATCCTCACTTACACTCATGGTTTATGAAAAGTTTCGCGGTAATGGGGAGGTAAATTACGACGGAATCACAATGAAGCATGGACCAATCATATAAGTTTCACAACACTTGGGATATGAAAGGTTTTATGCATAAAAACGGACGTGCACTATGTTTCCTTGTGTAGCTGAAAACTTGGCCATCATATTGACTAAATTCATTCCATTGAGTACGCTACACAAATAAAATGTTATTATTACATGCTGAATTAGTGTATATTCATTTAATTTCTTCCAGTAAGAGAAATTTTTTGAACTGTATTTTAAGTATAGTCAATGTATGATTATGATTCAAGTCAATGTATAATTATCTAAAAACATATCCCAAAGTAACTATCATTTGTAATTAAATTACAGTTATGCTTTCTGAAATCTCTACTGAATTTACCTTTTAAGTCCACCAAGAGGGAAAAAAAATTATGGAAAGTAAATCCCATAGCCTAAGTCACTTGTCTAATATACGTTCAAAATATGACAGTATGGGCGATAATAAATTTCATAATCAACAAATAAATGACATCCAGGATGTGATCCATGGGATAACTTCTATATATTTCTTAATCCAACACGATACCTCGAAATTTAGGGGAGAAAAATGAATGCATAATTATGAGATAGCACTCAATGTTTTCAACACTAATTACTGAAACATATGACTTATTAACCATAAATTGAAATGAATGGGTCAGTAACTGTATTTATTTGTGTTTTAATGTGCCAGTATTCAGTTAGAGCACACCCAGTACACCATGTTACAAAAAACCGTGTTTTTTTTGGGATCATATCTCAAAATCTTAAATTGAAATGAGATCAGTACACTAATTTAATTCATTTTGTTACCATCATGCAGACTTAACGATGATATCACGAACAAACTTTTTGGCTAATTTCACTTTTTAAATCAAATATGAGCGAGATATCCTGAAAGTTCATGATAAGCATACTTATCACACCCTTTAGACAAAAAAATATAAGCATCAAGTTTAATGTAGTGAAATGGATGGGTAAAATAGGATGTTATCATGAAGCAAACTTTATCTTTTGTCCACATTTATTTCCTAATTGAAGAACCTGATTATGTTTATCGATGCACAATCAAATAAACGAGAAAGTCACACAAGGCTGAATTTTTTCACCCAGTTTGAATTACTCAAAGAAATAAGAGTAATTATTTGAAGCAACAAAAACAGAAATGATAACCCAGAACATTTTACATGAATCAAGGAACTCATAAACGGGTGAATTTTGTTTCCCAGTTAGATTTATCGAAAGAAATAAGAGTAATTATTTGATGCAACAAAAACAGAGTTTTTTTTTTTTTTAAGAAAATAGGGCAGACCACCCAAAACCGGTGGCCCACCTGATACTATTAAAAAAACAAAATCATGTACACATCATTTACAGATTGACCACACATCCTGCTTTTATCCCCCTACCCCCCAAAAAGAGAGATGATAACCCAGAACATTTTACAAAAATCGAGAAACTCATACAAGGGTGAAGTTTCTTACCCAGTTTGAATTGCTCAAAGAAATGAGTAATTATCTAATGCAACAAAAACAGAGATGATAACCCAGAACAATTTACATAAATCGAGAAACTCATACACGGGTGAATTTTCTTACCCAGTTTAAATTACTCAAAAGAAATGGGAGTAATCATTTGAAGCAACAAAAACAGAGATGATAACCCAGAATATTTTACAGAAATGGATAAACTAATGGTGGTGATCTTGGAAGAACCTGAGTCCACAGTACGGGGGTGAAGTTTCTTACCCAGTTAGAATTACTCATTGAAATGGGAGTAATTATTTGAACCAACAAAGAAGAAAGATGATAACCCATAATATTTTACAGAAATCGAAACACTAATGGTGGTGATCCTGGAAGAACCTGAGCCCACAATACTTGCACACAGCCGGCTCATCTTGATCAAGGCAGATGAACTCAACCGGATGGCCAAGGCTAGCATCGTTAGCTGTCATAATTTTACAAAATCGAGGTTAATTTTGAAAGAAAATGAGAATCTTTGAGAAAAAAGATATTCAGGTCAAAGTCAAAGTCAATAGATGGTACCTCCAGTGCAGACAGCAATCCGGCCCGAGACTTTAATGGGGGGAACTTCGTTGATCAACTCCATTGGAGACTTCTTGCTTGTGTCCTACATAAAAATTATGAACCAAAAATGATGAAGAAATGTTTTGGTGAAGAATCAGTGAATCCAAAGATTAAAAAAGGCGGACTCTTACTCAGTACTAGTTATAGTTCAAAGAAAAGGAGAAAGAGTGAAAAAGTAAGACAAGGAAGGAAGAGAACTCCCTACACTTACACAGTGATTTAAACTTTATAGTTCGATGTGTTGCCTCAATATATTTGACAAAACTAATTAAGATATCCTAATATAATTCAATATCTGAACGCCTAAATTTCATAGCACTTGGAGTAGGGCAGATGGAGGGAAGGGAACAAAACAAAACTCAATTAATAAGTAGAGGGTTACCTTCCTTTACAAAGGGATAGGAACCTTAAGAGAAGGAAATCGCAATAGTACACATATTTTAATGGTATTTGCAACAGTTCGTGATAACCCAGAATATTTTACAGAAATGGATAAACTAATGATGGTGATCTTGGAAGAACCTGAGTCCACAGTACCGGGGTGAAGTTTCTTACCCAGTTAGAATTACTCATTGAAATGGGAGTAATTATTTGAACCAACAAAGAAGAGAGACAATTCTATCACGAACTCAATTAATAAGTAGAGGGTTACCTTCCCTTACAAAGGGATAGGAACCTTAAGAGAAGGAAATCGCAATAATACACATATTTTAATGGTATTTGCAACAGTTCGTGAAAGTAAATCAGGAGCAATTACCAAGCAATTTAATAAAGGGATACTTAAAAGATAGATGACCAATTGATAATTCTTTGACAGTGGCTCTTCTATGGATCTTACAATGACAGAAATTTTGAAATAAAAAAAATTACAGTCTTGTCTTGAGTTTCCATAAAAATCCCGGTCATATTTTTACTCGAAGAAAATTAGAAGAATAAATCATGTGGTAAGAGATTCTTATTAAAAAAAATGATACCTCCAATTCAATCAGCCACAAATAATTTATTTTACATCCAAGATGCTGAACCGATGGCAAATCAAAGCGGGAGTTACCCAACCCCGGAAATAAAGTTATTCCAACAAGAGCCGAATAAAGTTAATACAAAGTAGCATGGAAAAACCATTACGAATTCAACATTGGTGAAGATAAATACATTGATGCCAGATTAAAGAGATAGATAGAATGAAGAGAGGAGATGGAAGATGAGGACAAGCCCTTTGCCCTAGGAAACAAGTTATGTCAAGGAAATACCGGAGCAATTCATTGATAGAATTGTCTACCTTATAAAGAAAGAGAAACCATCGTAGAATTAAATAAAATTCCCTAATAATTCTTATACTTCATCCGTCAAACTAATAGGACCCCAACACCAACACACTGCTTAAACAAGGAAAGGGTTATGTATCCAAATAATTGTTAAAGATCTTACGGAATTTTTCCGCCAAAAACTTTATTCAAGGGCCAATCACGGGCAATGACTTGGGTACTAAACTAAAGTTCGGTTTCCTGAGAGCTGCACGATTCAACATTTCCGATTTCGCTAGGATGGTCTATAAAGCCAAGTTTGAATAACTCAGAGAATGATGAACATTTTTTACAGCAAAATAAAGTTCAAGTCCGACTGGAGCGTATTATGTGTTTAAAAACTTCTATATCGACAACAGATTGTACTTCAAAAAAAATTTCGGGCATGATCAAGAGGCTCTCTTTTAACCGAATTTCCAAAATATTGAAGCGACTTCGATGAAGCAATATTTGAGGGGGATTGGAGAAGAATAGCTAGCGTCGCCCAGAAAGAAGACGTAGGAATTTCAATTAATATATGTTCGGTAAGTGATAACTTATTTTTATAATCTTCTAGACACTGAAGTAAGCAAAACTAACAGAAGCTCAAGCCTCCAAGAGCTAAGTTCCGCCAAATACATATTCGAAACTAACCCGTAAAATTAAAACGTTTCACACTTTGTTTTAGATAATTTATTACGCCATGCTCGTACATTCAAACGACGATTAACATTTTACAACGAAAGAAAGTTCAAATTGGAGAGAAGCGTAAAATGCGTTTGAAAAATTTTCTACATCGGCAACAAATTGTGATATGAAAAAAACATTTCCAGGCATGATCAAGATGCTCTCATTTTCATCCCCTCTGTAATTTTAACCGAATTCCCAAAACATGCAGGAAACATCTATCTAAGCAATATTTCAGCGGTAGAGGAGTATAACTAGAATCGCCCAAAAAGAAGTATGATTTTCAACCAAGCGAAGTAGTGGAGCTAAGTTCAACAGGCCATAAAATTAAAACCTTCCCAACTTCGTTTTGACGATTTATTAGACCAAGTTCATATAATTCAGAGAATGACGAAAATTTTACAACGAAATACCTTTAAAGGCAGCGTAGAGCGTTAACGAGTGTTTGAAGAATCTCCACCATCGGCAACAATTCGTAATGTGAAAAAAAAAATTCCGGGCATGATCAAGAGTATCTCTTTCTAATTCCTCCCTAATCTTAACCCAATTTCCAAAACATGAAAGTAACATCGATCCAAGCAGTAAGAAGATGCAAGAATTTATTAACAAAGCGAAGCAACAGATCAAAAAAAGCGAGATGAACACAGAGAGAGCAATAATTGACGAGTGATCGACGAAAAAGGGCGCGCATCAGATGAATCTTGGGTACAAGGACGATTACCTGCATCCATTTGGCCGTGTGCTCACCGATTAGAGCCCCGCCGGCGGTAATACCTCTTCTGCTGGGCGCTTGTCCGATGGCGTTTGCACTCATGGCTCTTCTCAGGAGGAAGGAAACCCCTCGGGCCGCCATCGCTCTCCCTCTCTCTCACTCTCTCTCTGAGATCAGGAGAAAAGGAGAAGGGAACCTTCGCTTTAATGGTCTCTTGGTTTTAATGGGCTGGGAAATCTACAAGAGGTCAAGGCCCATTCCATTTATGTCTGTTGCAGATTCTCTCTCTCTCTCTCTCTCTCTCTCTCTCTCTCTCTCTCTCTCTCTCTCTCTCTCTCTCTCTCTCTCTCTCTCTCTCTCTCTCTCTCTCTCTCTCTCTCTCTCTCTCTATCTCTCTCTCTCTCTATACATATATCTCTCTCTTCTCTCTATATATATCTGTGTCCCTCCCTCTCTTCTCTCTCTCTCTCTTTCAAACTAACTCTCTGTCTCTCTCTATCTCTCTGTCTCTCCCTCGTCTCCCTCTATCTATCTATCTATCTTTATCTCTCTGTCTCTTCCCCTCTATCTCTATCCATCTCTCCCTCAATATCTCTCTCTCCCTCTCTCTATCTCTATCTATCTTTCTCTCTCCCTCTCTCTCTATCTCTCCATCTATCTCTCTATCTCTCTGTCTCTCTCTCCATCTCTCTTTCTATCTATCTCTCTCTGTCTCTCTCTCGTCTCGCTCCCTATCTATCTCTATCTCTCTGTCTCTCCCTCTCTATCTCTATCTATCTCTGACTCTCCCTCGCTATCTCTCTCTTCCTCTCTCTCCCTATCTCTCTCTCCCTCTTCTCTCTCTCCATCTCTCTCTATCTATCTCTCTTTGTCTCTCTCTATCTATCTCTCTCCCTCTGATTCTCTCTCTACCCCTTGTTTCTACTCTCTCTCTGTTATCCCTCTTCTCTCTCTTCTATCTCTTTTGTATGTCCCATCTCTATCTGTCTTTCTCTGGCTCTCTCTGTCCCTCTCTTCTCTTTCTATCTCTCTCTTCTCTCTATTATTTATATGTCTCTCTTCTCTATCTTCTTTATCATCTCTCTCATCTCTCTTCTGTCTCTTTTCTCTTATATTGTTTCTCCTCTCTCTCGCCCTCTCTCTTAGAGATCAGTGCAGAGAAAGAAGAGACTCTTCCTTTTCGAGGTACTACAGTTTTAGTGGGTAGTGATGGATTCCATCCATCATGATTAGGGTTTGCCATTTTTCACAAAACTTTTGTTAAACTGGACTGAATTGATATTGTCGGTTAGGGTCACGGGCTTACTTATGGCTCTTCTCCACAAGAAGGAGACCCCTAAGGCTGCCATACACACACAAAAATATATATATACATATATACAAACATATAAATACATATATATATATATATATCAATCTATATGTCTCTCTGAGATCAGGGGAGAGAGAAGGGAGTCTTCCTTTTAAAGGTTCAATGCTTTAATTGGGATGTTAAAGTTAGAAGGCCAATGGCCATTATGTTTACGACGGTGAAGGCTATCATAAGATGACTCATGAAGATTGATAGAGAGATCTCATCAAATCTGACTTACGTAAGCTTCTTCCCCAGCTTTGGTGAGTCCAATAGTTTTAATTGGCTGGTGAGGTCTTAAGGTCAAGGCCAATAATGATAGAGAGATGTCACAAAAATTAATTATGATGTCTTAAGATGATGATGCTATCCATCATGGGATTGTTGAATACCCTAAAACTAACTTGAATGGAGCACAATTCAAATCAAATAAGAATAATAAACATATTTACACCTGCTTGCCATTTAAAAAATCAACCACATAAAAAATCTAAGTCAATGTTGCAATTCGGGAGAATGATTAGAGATAGCCTATTAAAATGAATTAGTTTTTGAATTCACCCAAAAACTAAATAAAACTTTAAATGGGAAGCAAAATTGATTGATTTTTGTGCCCATGCCATATATGTTATGTATTATTTGTATTTTATTTATGTATTTAGTAAGGCCTTTATTTTGGTTCTCCCAAAAAATCTCATATTCAAAGACATAATTGCCAAAATTCAATCCACATAATTACCTATTGGCATGTTTAGGGTTTTGGAGTTTTATTTGGCTGGCATGATCAGGAGGTCCTGGCCCACTATGACATGTGATACGAGGATATATTACGTTCACTCATGCAGAAATGTTAGTTAATAGATTAATATCATGAATTTTTCATTTTTATTTGGAATAAATTATTATATATTCATGTTATCAAGCTTAAAATGAATAAACCTATTTTGAGAATGACATCATGAGTTTTCTGGGTTTTGGGTATTTTTTTGGAATCCAGACATCATATTCATGAAGAAATTACTTTTTTATGTTGAAATATATTTTTATAATTTTATGACATTAAATTCAAAGATATATTATTTTATAAGTCGAAAAATATCTTTCTAATATTTTATGAATTAAAATAAAATTTATGAAATAATTTAATGCTTATGATTGTTCCTAAATTTCTAAATTTTTTGTCCCATGCTAATAGTTCAGATAGCGAAAATTAGAAGAGAGAGAAAAGTAGAGGGCTATGAATGATTCTACTTCAAAATTGTGATGTCAAAAGATCCACGAGGAGTTTCAGGTTGAAACACTGATTGTGGCTATCTCGTTCCCTCCTATTTCCATCCATGTGGTTGAATTATAAATAGACCCTTTTATTTATGTAAAAATTATATTGGAGTTTCTCCTACTCTAATAAGCCAAATGAAAGAAAGTGGTTTCATCATCCATCAGGTTTTCTTGGTTTTTTCCATAAACTGAAGTTATAAAGAGAAGGATAAGTGAAGGGACTCTCCTACTTCTGAAAATCAGCTTGATCCTAACAGAATATAAGCATCCAAATCAAGTCTTCTTGTGATTTCTTCATTGTCTTCTTCTCGACATCATCCACAACCATCAATATCTATTCATCACATCAATCCACTTAAATATACTCATCACATCCATCCATAACCATCCACACCCATCTAATCCATAAGTTCCATACACATCACCAGTACATATTTAATTTATTTATCGTCGTTGTTCCCCATGCCAACTTGTTCCATTCTTTTATATCCATATATAATTAGTACATAAATTTATATTTAATTATCATCCTTCTCATCTCACCGTATTCTAAATTAATAAAATACCAAACTAAAAAGTATTTATCACAAATAAAAGATGTCAAGTCCTAACACATTTTCCCTATGGAGACAAACCTTGCTCATCACTAACTACTGAAATTCTTTTATGAGTAAAGGTTTACTAATCATTATTGCTTAACTCAAATATCAACGTCAAATTATTTCCCAAATTCTGAGTTCATTAGTAGTGATGGCATCATCCATTTTGACTTAACTGAGCTTCTTCTCTAGTCTTTGAGGTCCAAGAGTTGATGGGCCGGTGATATCACTTGGCTTGCCAAAGTGGGTGACTGACAAACTCAAAATTAGGGTAAAAATTATGTCGTTGTAAAATTGAGTTTAATCAATAATATTTATAAAAATGTGCTCGTAAACTAAGTTAGTTATCTAGTGATGAGTACTGGTTGTCTCCATAGGGAAAAGATGTTAGGGAAGGAACTCTCTCGATCGAGTGAATTCGAGAACGTGAGAAGAGTTACATATAGCATACGCGATAGCGAATGGGTGGCGCGAAACGAGATTTGGGTTGAATGAATGGGGAGAGGTGGCTAATTAGGGTTCTAGGAGTTGGGGTTTATAATATATGAGGATGCAGAGACAATAAGGAACAAAGAACAGTGTGTTAGGCATAGTGATATGGATAGTTAGAATGAGATAGAGTGATGATTAAAATGGGAGAGAGTGATGTATGTTTTCTTAAAAAAAAGGAGAGATATAGGTGACAATATCGTAACTATGTAGAGCCAACTGAAGTGGATGATGGTGGATGCTAATGGAGGATAATGGAGTTGGATGAGTGATGGTGATAGATGAACTACCTATATGTGTTGAAGAGGACTCAATGTAAGGCAAGAGGCTAACCTTACATCCCTACACTCCGCCAGGACCAAGGCATCTTTCTGATGCAGATCAACCTCCCCAATTCTCTGTTGAACCTCTCCAAGCACTAGAGACACCAAGAAACCCTTGATGGACCTTCAAAACTTCACTTTCTTTCAATCTGTCTCTCTAGGATGAAGTGATCTTAAAGATATTTTTTACAAAGATCTGGGGCTCGATTTATAGATCCAGATGTATGGATGGATGGAGGACATTAAGAATAATCTACCCTTAAAATTTCAACTCAATCTGATTTCTGGATCATCGAATATCATACCTAGAAGTTGGATGATTCGTAGCCGATGATTTAATCCAAATATTTCTCTCTCCTCATCTTTGTCAGCGCCTTTACGTCATTTGGTTAGGGTTTTATCTTGTCCTAGCATTTAGTCTGATGATTGGTTGAGATTCTTCCTCATTATCTGCGATTGATAGCTCTCGTCACGCCATGTGTCATCCTAGGGGAAAAGACAAAATAGGGCATAACAGTATATTAAATAAATATATTATTAAATGTCTAGCTCGCAGTTGACGTTGTGGCGCATCAGCGCGTGTCACATCAGCGCGTGTCACATCAACTCATTTCCCCTCTACTTTAATAAGGGACTGGCACATGTGTGCCACGTGTACAGGCAGTGCCAGGTATTGCTGACACGCCTCGCGGCCTTGTTGACTGGTAAAAAAAAGAAAGAAAAAATATTTTAATTCCTTGTTCCTTGGTCTCCGTGTGCATTTATTACAAAAAATGTGCCTTTTTCTCATTGCGCCAGAACTCCCTGAGCCAGTAAAAGTAAAAAAAGGTAAATCGTTAGCATAAATGCCATTACGGCATCACGATTCGTGATGCCATAACAGTTTAGTTAAATGATTGGCTGATGCCAATCATTATTCTCAATCATTGTTGTTCGATGTTCAACAAATCCAACGGCGACACGTGGCATCACAAAATATAAAGAGTTAAAAATATTATAAAATTCTTATTAAATTAAATAATGGCCCAAAAATATGAATAAATATGTTTTCAACTTACAAAAATATTATCTGTACTAATTTAATGTCTAAAAATTCCACAAAAAATTATATTCTAACTCAAAAAATTATATTCTCTCAGAATTTGATGCCAGGAAAACCTCAAAAATACATTAAAATGCATAAAATTCATAATACCATCCTAAAAATAAATTTAATAATTTTAAGGTTGAAAGCATGCATATATAATTAATTTAATGCAAATAAACAAGTAAATATGGTCAGATTAAGCTATTATAAATGCACGGTATCAATACCACAAGAAGGAACTCAAAATTTAAGCATGATGTGATGGGATCAATTCAGAGACAATAGACAAGGCATGAAGTTTATTGATATGACTCCACCAAGCCAAAAATTTTGGAAAAAAGATAGACCCAATACACTTCACATGTAATTTTTTGGGCAAAATGAATATCTTCAAGGAACTCATGAAAGTTAACAATGGGTTAGTGAGATCAGAAGGTCAGAATTTAAGGGGTGGGCAAGATCAGTGTCAAGGCCCATCATGCTGGGGCAGTGAGGAATATCTTAAGATGACTCACGAAGATGTATGGCAACAGTATCCATCAATTTTGACTTGTATGGCCTTTAGTGGCTGGCATAGGGACGGTTGCGCCGTTCGACGCAGAAACACACCCAAAGTGGGAGAATTTCTGATGGGCCCAAACCCCTATGCGAAAGTCCAAACTGCCCACTGCTCAAAACCAGTTGAACTCGCTGCAACTAAATTAAACTAGTAATTATAAAGAAAAATATATTGAGTTCACTATTTTAAATTCATGTAGACGTTATATGTCTATAGTATAACTTCTGTTCTAAGAGCAGTGAGGGATGTCTTAAGACGACTCACGAAGATGGACGGTGACAGTATCCATCTGTTTTAAATCCTTTGACTTTTAATGCCCGGCATAGGGATGGCCGCGCAGTTCGGCACAGAAACTCAACACAAGTGGGAGACTTTTCGACAGCCCCAAAACCCAGAATGTAAATCCAAACTGCCCACTGCTCAAAATCAGCTGAACTCTCTATAGTTAAATCAAACTAGTAAGTATAAAGAAAAATATATTGAGTTCACTATTTTAAAGTTGTGTAGACGTTATATGTCTATAGTATAACTTCTGTTCTAAGAGAGGTGAGGGATGTCTTAAGACGACTCACGAAGATGGACGGTGATGGTATCCATCTGTTTTAAATCCTTTGGCTTTTAATGCCTGGCATAGGGATGGCCGCGCAGTTCGGCACAGAAACTCAACACAAGTGGGAGACTTTTCGACAGCCCCAAAACCCAGAATGTAAATCCAAACTGCCCACAGCTCAAAACAAGCTGAACTCTCTGTAGTTAAATTAAACCAGTAATTACAAAGAATTATATATTGAGTTTACTATTTTAAAGGCATCTAGACGTTATATGTCTATTGTATAACTTCCGTTCTAAGGGCGGCGAGGGATGTCTTAAGACGACTCACGAAGATGGACAATGACGGTATCCATCTGTTTTAAATCCTTTGGCTTTTAATGCTCGACATAGGGATGGTCGCGCAGTTCGGCACAGAAACTCAACCCAAGTGGGTGAACTTCCAACAGGCCCAAACTGCCCACTTCTCAAAACCAGCTGAACTCTCTGTAGTTAAATCAAACTAGTACTTATAAACAGTATTATGCTGAGTTTACTATTTACAAATCTTATAGTTATAATATGTCTATAGATTATATAGTAAAACTAATTTTCTAAGGGCGGTGAGGGGTGTCTTAAGATGACTCATGAAGAGGGGTGGTGACGGTATGCATCCAGTAATAAGCTGAACTCTCTGTACTTAAATCAAACTAGAAATTGTAAACAGCAATATGCTGAGTTTACTATTTACAGATCTTATAGTTATAATATGTCCATAGACTATATAGTAAAACTAATTTTCTATGGGCGGTGAGGGATGTCTTAAGATGACTCATGAAGAGGGGCGGTGACGGTATGCATCCATTTTAGCTTATATAAGTAAGCTTCTTCTCCAGCTCGTCAGAGAAGAAGGTAGAGAAGAAGGGAGAAGGGCTTCCTTGTGGAGCGATGGTGGGAATCTTCTCGAGGCTCTACGGCGGGAAGATCGGCCATAGACGTACGCGGAGCGCTACTGTAAGCTTGGTAGCAGTTGATTTTTGAGGATGTAGCCTCCAATTCATTCATTCTCTCGCGATTTTACCGGTGAACGATGCTTCTTTGGGCTCGGGGTGTGGTGGTTTTCCTTAGAATTGGGAGTTGTGATTGAAAGTAGGATTTTTATCGTTAATTTATGTATTTTGAGAAGTCGGAATTCGGTTGGTTTTTTTGTCTGGTTTTGTTCTTATGTGGGCAGCGTAAACTCTGTTATTGAACGGTCTCAAACAGTTTCTAATATGATAAATGGATTAAGTTTATTTCGTTTGAGATTGATGAACGAATATTTTGGATTGAATTTGTTATAAATGTATCTCAAAAAGGCTTTTAGAATAATTGGATTAATTATTGGTCAGCAATAGATGAATGGATATTTTGGATTGAATTTGTCATAAATATATTTTAGTATGATGAATGGATATTAAAAAAGCTTCTAGTATGAAAAAGTATTTTTCGTCAATGACAGATAGAACGAATGTTTTGGATTGAATTGTGATAAATGTCTTACATTATGATACATGGATCTCAAAAAAGCTTTTAGTATGAAAAATGTATTAATTATTTTTTGTCAATAACAGATGAGCGGCTGTTTTGTATTGAATTTATGATAAATAGATTTCATTATGATAAATGGATCTGAAAAAAACTTTCAGTATGATAAGTAAAATAATTATTTTTCTTCAATAATATGTGGAAGAGTATTTTGAATTGAATTCATGATAAATAGATTTCAGTATGATAACTGGATCTGAAGCTTTTAGTATGATAAATGGATTAATTATTTTATCTTTTCCCTGAGACAGGAATCTAGGGCACCTGCAGCCACTTCTTCTTCCATTGCTTCAGCCAGTTCGCGCGGATTTGATGTTCCAGGGGAATTTAAGTCAATTGAACATCCAAGTGAACCGTTTGATCATGTCGAGCCCGTAAAATGTCCCTTGCCGGAGCCGTCTATTATAAATGTTAGTAATGGACGAACGAATTATTTGGATTAAATTTATCTTACTGTGAAATATGTCATAGGATCATAATTATTTCATAGATTTGGATTAAATTTATTCTGCTATCTGGTTTCTTCACCATTTAGTCTGATGTAGGACAAATATTTGAGAAGCCAAAGTCTGATGAATATTCGATTGAACCCATCATTCGAAAACTTTTTTTAGACCAATGCAAATAGCTTGAATTTCTTTATGGTATGATTATAATGCAAAACTTTCTTTCAAAAAAAAAATGATTATAATGCAAAACTTTAAAAAAATCGTCTCGGATTTTAGTATTTTATGATTTATGCTGTGAGTTTTATCCTCTTACATTGTTGGTCCACCCATGGAAAATATCATTTCCAGTGTAACTATTGCAACAGGAGATTGTATTTCTTGATCCAAACTAGTTAACATTTCCAGAAACTTCCGTATGTCCTTTCTGCGATGAAATATTGTATTTGAATTTCTTGATCCTTACTGGCGCAGGCTGAGAGTTTTTTCAAAATATATAACCAAAAAATTGCACAAATGATCTCTCATCGTCATCCTATTTCCTAGGGTCGCCATCATCATTATCATCACTGTCATCCATCTGTTGGTGATGAATCATCATTGTCATCATCTTCCAAATGGCAAGAGCCATCGTCGTCGTCTTCGTCATCATCATTATCTATCATCTCCAAGCTAATGCAAACCATCTAATCATGTATGTATCATCACCATGGACATCCAGATTCCGAAGGCAGTGGTCATCTTCATCATTGTCGCATCCATCAATTGATGATAAAGCTTAATTGCCATCGTCATTATCTATCATTTCCAAGGTAAGGCAAAGCATCTAATCATGTATGTATCATCACCATGGACATCCAGATTCCGAAGGCAGTGATCATCTTCATCATTGTCGCATCCATCGATTGATGATAAAACTTAATTGCCATCGTCATTGATCTACGCCACACAAGGATGACAACGGCAATGACGAAATTCAAGGATTATGATTTTTATCCCCAATAGTATGAACCCAGTCTGATTTGGATTATGATTCTTTTTCAGGATGGGAGAATATGGAAAGAACGGATCTCGGCGACTGCACAGGCGAGAGCCGAGGTTCCATCGGTGATCAAGGAAAGCTCTAGCGTTGGATCAGAACGATCCAGAATCGGTAACAGACGTCTCATCCTTCCTTCCTTCAGCGCCCCCGAACACAAAATCTTGAATCTCCTGGATGAGTGTAACATTAAATCCTGAAACAAAATGTAAATGCTGTTTAAATGTGAACCTGAGGGCATCTGCCTGCATACACTTATTTTATATAAAAAATGTTTTCCATAAGCAAAGTGCACTCAAGGGATGGTATTGTGGCGATAGTTTCTTTTCAATAGTTGTAACCCACCTCTTCGGAGGGCTGCAAAGAATGAATTGAAGATCGAGGCTTCAATCAGTTCCTGGTCATCCTTGATAGCGGCCTATATAATGCTGTTTCTATCTTTTACGGGACTTTATTCATTCCTTTTAAGGAAAATGGACTTAGTTCTTGAGCATTTTTTCTTTGAATCAGTTCTGTGGCAATTTTTCCCATAATCTCACATCTGGTCATAATTAGTTCGTCAATAGTTTGTTCATAGAATAGTGTTTGTATCCTGATCGTCATCAGTCATCTTGATCTTCACCGCCTAAAAATGGTAATTGAAATCAGAATTCTTGTTTTCAGATTAAAATCAATATGGAATTATGTTCTTTCCTAACATCAGATGCTCTTTCCAATCATATTTCAGTTTTCTCCTCACTGGTATTCCAAAACATGGAAATAACCAGATATCTAGTAACTTACAGAAAACGATGATGTGGGATTATATTATTTCCATAATAATGGTGGTTTTAATTAGATCTATTGTTTCCATCTGACAATTTCTATGGATCACATCAGAATCTAATCCATAACATAGTTGAGAAGAGGAATTAATTTGCAATATCAAAAAATGTATGACCAAAGAGAGAGAGAGAGAGAGAGTAGATAGATGGTATATAGTAGGGTGTGGAAACCGTTTTTATGAAGCTGAGATGGAAGATGGTTTTACAAGATGGTGATGGTGACGGTGATGTGACAAAATCTATTGATGACATGACATGAGAGATGATGTAGGGATCAAGACGTGTGACGTGATTCAACCTGACAACTTGATGATGGTGGAGATGACTTTAAAAAAAAGAAAACACTCTCTCTCTCTCTCCCCATCTATGAACGTCCCTTCACATGAATAAGATAATAGAGAGAGCGAAAGCGAGAATGGGAACATTAGTGACGCTGTACGGTGACAGATTTTTGTAAAATTTAGGGACATGTTACATTTTAATGTCCAGTCATGCCCAGATGAACCCTAGGATACAAAGAAAGAAAGATAGAAGGAGAGAGAAGATAAATAGATAGGAACTATTGAGAGAGTAGATAGAAATATAGAGGGAGTATAGACAGATAATGTATATATATATAGAGAGAGAGAGAGAGAGTGGAAATATAATATTTTGAGAGAAAGATACACAGAGGGGATATAGGGGAAAAGTGTAGATAGATGATTTATGTAATACAAACTGCGAGAAATCCATATAACATGGTTGGTCATTCCAGTCCAGAAATTATTGAGAGAGTAGATAGAAATATAGAGAGGGTATAGATAGAGAAAGATAGTAGATTTATGATTGATAGAGAGAGAGAGAGAGGAAATATAATATTTAAAGTGAGAAATATAGATGGCGCGTACATAGGGAGAAAATGTAGATAGATGATGTATGTATGACATGATTGGTCATTCCAATGCAGAATCAACTTTCACACACCCTGATAGAGAGAGAATCTCAAAAAGTGGAGAGAGAAAGGAGGATTCTTCTCATGCAGAAGATCTGCAACCAGGCAAGTAAACCAGAGATTTGACCACCCTTCCTGCAACCACAAACCCGGGCATCACCATGAACCCAACCCTAATCCTTGGCCCAAGCTCTTCCCCTTCCACAGGAACCACACTCTGCATGCAAATCTCCTCAAACCCACTCCCCTTCTCGACACGAAAAACCTTAAATTTAGAGCCCAAGGACAAGGCCAACCTCTGCAGCAGCCACACACTCTTTGCCATTTTTAGAAAAGCCTGGTAGAATGGAGTCCTGGGATGCCCTCCTTTTGCCACATACCCCCTCTGGTCCAGATTCCCAAAGAAGGACCCCTCCATCTTAGGGTGGACCAGAGCCAGGAACCTTTCCCTACAGAATTTCCCAAATTCAGAGTCTGGGTTTTGCCCTAAAACCTCCATTGCATCCGCCGATCTCATCGTCTGGTATTCCATCAAGAGCTCGTCCTCGCGGTCTGGTTCCGGCACGGCGCCGCCTTCGAACCCGGCGAACATCTTCCTGCAGAGAAAGGCCTCGAAGGCAAACTTCTTGTGTGCCCTCTTGGAGTAGACGGCCCCGGGCTCGACGGCGCCGGCGGCGGCGTCGAGGTCCCAGCCGGCCGCCTTCATCATGTTGACGAGCGCCTTCGAGAATCCATGGATGGCGCGGTACGCCAGCTCAGCGGCGCCGGCGACGAGCTCGGCCCTCTCCGACTCTGTAACCACAGAATTCAGAGGCTTTGCCTGCGGCGCAGGCCGAGCATCCTCTTCACTCACTTGGGCAGTCTGAGGCCCTGATCTTGGAGACCTCAGCTTTGTGCCAGAGACTTGACCCGGATTCAACTCTTGACTTTTGAGGTCAACACCTTCCTCGCACGTGCCAGAGGCCTGACCCAGCTTCAGCTTCTCTGTGGAAGAGTCAACACCAGATATCTGACCCAGCTTGAACTCCTGGCTGGAAAAGTCAACGCTTCTGGGACACGTGCCAAGCACTTCACCCACTTTAAACTCCATACTGGGAAAGTCAACCGGACCAGTGCGGCACGTGCCAGGCACTTGACCCACCTTAAACTCCTGGCTGGAAAAGTCAACGCTTCTGCTGTCACAGGCGCCAGAAAGCTGACCCAGCATAAACTCCATGCTAGGAAAGTCGACACGACCGGTGTCAGGTAGCTGGCCCACCTTAAACTCCTGGCTGGAAAAGTCAACGCTTCTGGTGTCACACGTGCCAGAAAACTGACCCACCTTGAATTCCTGGCTGGAGAAGCCGACGCGACCGGTGCCACACGTGCCAAATACCTGACCCAGCTTGAACTCCTGGCTGGAAAAGTCAACGCGGGGGTCGTCGCACGTGCGGAGAAGGTCGCGGCGTCTGAGCTGGGCGTCGAGGGCGAGCTTCTTCTCGGCGGCGGTTCGGATCCGGTCCCGGAGCAGCCCGACTTCGGCGTCGCGGGTCCGGATCTGGGCCCGAAACCGGCCCACGACGACCTCGTAGGTCCGGAGGAGGCGGAGCTGCTCCTCGACCTCGGCCGCGAGCCGGGGGTCCGAGCCGGGGCCGGGCCCGGGCTCGGGCCGGGAGGCGCGGTAGGCTCGCTTAAGCTCGGACAGGCGGACCAGCTCCCGCACCACGTCGCGGTCGGCGGCCTGGACCCGGGCCGGATCGTGCGGCGTGTGCGCCTCCTGCAGCCGCGCGTAGGCCGATTTAAGGGCTGAGATTGCGCGGAAGATCTGGCCCAGCAGATCGGGCGCCGGATCGCCGTCCATTGGCTGCGGGTGCACGCGCGGCGTCGGGGGTGCCGTCTGTTGCATCGCCGACCCTTCCTTCCCCCCCCCCCTCTTCTTCTTCTTCTCTCTCTCTAAATCTCTCTGGGCTCAGCTATCTATGATGGAAAGGCTATAAAATGGACGGCTGAGATTGGCCTTTGCTTAGATCCGACGGTTGAGAGTTTTCCTGGGTTTTTGGGGATGATCTGGTGCGCACTATCTAGCCGACGGCTGCGATTGAGCCATCTGGATAGGGGTATTTTGGTCCCGAATTTCTTGATCTAGTGGTGATCATACAACCTATCACTCTCTGTCTCTATCTATGATGGAGGGGCTATACAATGGACGGCTGAGATTAGCCTTTGTTGATGGGTTTCTCAGATCCGACGGTTGAGAGTTTCTCGTCCCCGGGATGAAAAAACTGTTTAATATAAACTGATAAACATTTAATATAAATGTAGACTGAAATTTTTGAGTAATCACCCGCATTTAATGCGAAAAAATCCATTGAGATCAGGTTTTAAACTCAGGGACTGAACTCGAGTAATCACCCCCAAGAGTTATGCATTTTGTTTATGATTTTATATGTAAATAACTGCTTAACAGTCCTCATTTCCTCCGCCCCAGGCATGTTAATGCTTGGCATATGGACTGAACTTGTTTAGTAATCACCCACATAAGTAGTTTATTTTAATTACGACTTTTTTACAAAATAACCTATCAAAACCACCATTTGCTCCCAAATGCTTAGCAGATAATCTAATCATTAAAATTAAAACCACACTGTGCAATGACACATCCGCACAGCGGCACAAACTTGAGGCATGAAATGCTCAATTAGAATTGCATTGCCTTTAAAGCAGATAATATTTTAAACGCCATTTTGCACTTTCCTAATAATGCCTGAGAAAATGTATTTTCATTTTCCCACTTGAAATTCAATTATGTTTTTTTGTGGCAAAAAGGTGAACAGAATCATATCCTCGCTTGATCTTAATCAGAAAGTTAACTTGAGACTGATCAATCCAACTAAAGTTAAAATTGATCTCGAATTCATCCATTAATCCAACCCAATCTTTGAACAAGTTCTTCGACTAATCGATAAACTGTATTTTTAACCACTACTGGGCCAAACCCTAAAATTACATAACCTATTTTAGTTGACGATGTCGAATAATTATAAAAAAACCAGCATTAACTAGTCATCAAAGGTGAAAAATATGCATATTGACAATTTAGTTAGACAGGCGCAAAAATAAACGACTATCTCGAATACAGAGAGGGATCACCCTCAAACTCGATTTAATCAAAATAATTAGCCATGATCAATCACAGCCTAAAAAATTGAGGAACTAACACATTTCATCAATTAATAGAAAAAAAGATAAGAGTACCAAGTAACAAAAAAGATGAAAACTTCTTTTAAAAAATCATAAAAGATGAACATAAATTAAATCTATTTGACTGTAACAGATTACGATTATGCTCAAAACCGAGACTGATTCGAATGAGGGAACATGATTAGACTTTCCTGATGAGGAGGAACAGCCTCTGGTCTAATTCGAAGTTCACCGCGTTTGAAGGGTCTCCTTTGAGCATCATCAGCAGACCTCCATACGATGCATACATCTCCCTGAAACATTTGAAATCCCAGTTCAATTTATTTCAAATAATTAAAAACATAGTCAAGTTTCTAAAGTTTTTAGGCCGCTCTAACAATTAAATTGATGAAAATAATAATTCTACAAACCTACAGACAGGATAGAGACTAATGTAGATTACGTTGAACGATTAACAGATTGACAAGGAAAATAATCAATCACCCTGTAATATATACTACTACCAAGCTTCTACAAGAGCATTTTTATTTTTTATTTTTTAGAAAAATGATAAGTCAAAGTCCAACCACCGTTGAGTAACCAAATTGGTGTTTTTTCAAAAAAAAAGTAATCAAATAGGTGAAAGTAAGAATCTTCAGAACTTTCAGAGGGACGAGGAATGAAGAAGCCGGAGCTCAGGTACGCAGTCCCATGATAAACTGTGATGACGATGAAGTCATCAATTTATTTCTGTTGACATTATTGTCTCCTTTCCTTTTCTTTTCTTCTTTCTATTATTAGCTCCTTTCTATTATTAGCCCATTAAGGGCCCTTTCTATTATTAGCCCATTAGGGCTCCCTATAAAACCCCTTGTAATCTCTTTGTTTGAGTATCAAGAATTGTTCTTTCTTCTTGTCTTCATGGTATCAGAGCCCTAACCCTAACCCTAATCCGGGTTCCTGGGCTCGACCGTAGCTCCGATCTCTGGCGTTTCAACATTCGCCACGATCTTGAGCTCCTTCTCCTTCCGGTTGGCTACCTGCTCCTGGCGGCGCAGCTTCTTTCCGGCCACATTTCCAGCTTCCCGCACCGCGCTCCCTCCTCGGCTGTGCTTCTCTCTCGGCAGCGTACGCTTCCCTCTCGACCGCGCGCTCTCCTCTCGGTCGCGGCCGCGCTCCCTCCTCGACTCTTCAGCCGCGCACGCAACCAATAGCCGCGGGCGTTCCTGCAGCCGTGTGCTCCTCGTGCGACACTTCATTCTGTGATCAAGATGGCGGAGCCTGTATCGGTTTCCGGTGTGACGCCAGCATCGACGCCACCCAGTGTGAGTCAAACGTCAAATGCTTCGGAGGCACCTCTTGAGTCGGGGAATTGGTCGGCTTCACCTGGACCGTTTTCTCTGCCTCGGATGCCTCCAGATGGGATGTTCACCGGCTTTAACCTTCTTCAGTGGCAGCAATATGTCCAGATTACTCTCAAGGGACGACTGATGCGTCATTTACTTGAAGAAGGGCCTTCCAAGACAGACTCCAAGTACTATGACTGGCTAGACGTTGAAGCGGTGGTCCATCGATGGCTTTTGGATAGTATTTCACCGAGTATCAAGGGTGAATTTCTGTCTCTTGAGTCTGCCCGGGCCGTGTGGGAAGCGGCCCTTGACAGCCACTCCAAGAAAAATAATATTGCCACACTGTATGAGCTAGTGCATCGGGCCGCCAATCTGCGCTAAGGAGACAGGACGATCATGGAGTACAGCACAGAACTCATTTCTCTGTGGAATGAGATTGATCACTACATGCCTCCGGACCCTCACTCGGTGGATCGCAAGTACACTCTTCAACTTCGGGTTTTTCAGTTCCTTATAGGACTTAACCCGGAATATGAAGCGGTACGGGCTCAGCTTATACACCGGGAGAAAGAGCTTTCCTTCAAGGATGCGCTTCGCAGCGCGAGAATTGAAGTATCTCGCCAGCAGTCCCAGACCCCGGCTTCTGCACTTGTAGCACATTCGTCTTCCTCCACGCACTCCTCGGTGACGACCACATCGACTTGAGCAGGAGCTTCGTCTCGTGGTCCATCTACTCGGACTGAGGAATCCTCCAAAGGTGATCCTTCCCTTTTCTGCAATTACTGCAAAAAGCGGGGTCACTCCAAGGAGACGTGCTTTAAGCTTCAACGGAAGCGAACACAACAGAGCAATCTCGCCACGGTTGCACCTTCTGTCAACCAAGTACCGATGCCTGGTCAAGTGCCTCTGTCCTATGGTCTTCTTCCAAGTGGAGCGTCTTCGGCGAGTGCTTCTCTTCCCGGCTTTACACCTGAAGAAGTGGAACGTCTTCGGCGATTGCTTAACCCTCCAGTCGTGGGCTCGTGCTCTCTAGCTAACGCGGGTATGTCCACCATTCCTTCTCCTCCTCCTTCACCATCTCCGCTGTCATCATCATCCACTTGGCTTCTTGACTCTGGTGCCACTGCCCACATGACACCCAATCCTAGAGCTTTGTGACCTATGAACCCGTTTCCGGCTCCTCCAAAGTTAAAACAGCTTCCGGTGATCTTCTCACTGTGGCTGGGATTGGTCGTGTGTCTCTCTCCTTCGATGAACCTCACTAAAGTCCTTCATGTTCCACGGCTTGCTCATCATCTTCTTTCTTTATCCCGCCTTGTTCGTGATCTGAACCAAGATCTTACATTCACTCCTAATACCTGTTTTTATCGTGATAAGGTGTCGGGAGGACGATTTCCATTGCTGAGGAGCATGAGGGTCTCTATCTTGTTCGATCTCCTTGTCTCCTCGCTGTTGCTGCCGCTGCAGTTCCCTTCGGCGCCTCATGAGCGTTTGTGGCTTCTCCATCGACGCCCGGCCATCCATCCTTTGCTACTCTTTATCGCTTATCTCCAAAACTTTTCCAAGGCCACTTTGTGGACCGCTTTGTTTGTGATGCTTGTCGAATTGCTAAACATCATCGCATCACGATCCTATTTCTTCTTCCCATTTGACGACTCCTTTTGCTCTCGCTCACACCGGCGTGTGGGACCCTCCTGTTCATAGCACGTCCGTGCTCGGTGGTTATGTATATTCATTGATGACGCTACTCGCTTCACGTGGGCCTATCTCTTGAAAAATAAATCAGAGATCTCCCTTGTTATTCCTCAGTTCTACTCTCTCATTCAAACTCAATTCTGCACTTCTATTCGTTGCTTCCGCTCCGACAATGCCCGAGACTATGTCAATTCCACGTTAAGTACTTTCTTCCAAGAAAAAGGCATCATCCATGAAACCACATGTCCTTACACCCCTAGCAAAATGGAGTTGCAGAACGACAATTTCACATTTTGAAATGGCTCGAGCCTCTTATTTCACATGCATGTGCCAAAGTATTTTTGGGCTGAAGCTGTCCTAACTGCCATTCATCTTCTCAACCGCCTTCCGTCTCGCGCATTTAACTACTCTACTCCCATTGATTGTCTCCAGCATTCCTTCCCAACATTTCTCTCGAACCAATCTTACCCCTCGTGTCTTTGGGTGCGCTTGCTTTGCTCCTAACCACCGCCTTGGTCGTGACAAGCTTGATCCTCGGGCCATCCAATGTGTCTTCGGCTATGCTTCTACTCAAAAGGGTTATCGATGTTATCATCCACCCTCTCGTCGATTTATTGTCACCAAGGATGCTACCTTTGACGAATTCACTCCAGATACCCCTCATCTTCTCCACCTTCTCCTTCTTTACCACCTCAATCAGATCCCCTTGAATTTCTTATTCTTCCTAACTCATCTCCTCGCCACCAGTCCCAAGTCCTTCCTTGCCTGTTCCTCTCGAAGAGCCTCCATCTGATATTCCCATGAACACCTTGTCCTCTGATCCTCTGCCTGCACCAATCCCAAATCCACCTGTCCTTACTAAAGATCCATCCTCTGCTTCATCGAACCCTCCTGCAGAGTCCCCATCGGATCCTCTATCCCACTATGTTGTGCCCTTTACCTATACGCCGTTGCCCGCCAGAAAAACGCTATGGTATCACTCTTGTTCGTCGCAAGCCTCGTGTTCCTCCTACCCCTGAAGTTCCCTCATCCTCCTCATCCACTCCTCTTGAAAATCCTTCATTAGCACTTGTGTCTTGCCCTCATCCTTCTCCATTGTATCCATTAGCCGCATCCATCTCATCTCATCGTCTTTCCCCATCCTACCACGCTCTTCTCACCTCCCTTGACACTATCTCCTTCCAAAGACGGTGGACGTAGCTCTCTCTTCCCCATTGGCGTCGGGCAATGGAGGAGGAGCTACAAGCACTTGCCCTAAATGACACATGGGATCTGGTTCCACTACCGCCGGGCAAGCACTTGGTTGGCAGTCGTTGGGTTTATGCTGTAAAGCACAATTCCGACGGCTCTATTGAAAGGCACAAGGCACGTGTTGTGGCGCAAGGGTTCACCCAACAGTATGGCATTGATTATCAGGAAACGTTTGCCCCTGTGGCCAAGATGAACACTGTCCGGATTCTCTTGGCTCTTGCCGCCGATCGGGGCTGGATATTGCAGCAATATGATGTCAAGAATGCTTTTCTTCATGGTGATTTGACTGAGGAGATCTATATGGCCTTACCTCCTGGATATGCCTCCTTAGTGCCGTCTACTCCGAGTTCAGTTGTTTGTCGCCTGAAGAAAGCGCTGTACGGTTTGAAGCAATCTCCTCGTGCTTGGTTTGGCCGTTTCACCATGGCCATGAAGAACCGGGGATACCGTCAGTGTAATGGAGATCACATGCTTTTCTACCGTCATTCCACGTCCGGGGGAGTGGCTATTCTTCTCGTGTACGTGGATGACATTATCATCACAGGTGATGATACGAAGTCCATTACTCAGCTGGCTATGTATCTGTCGTCGGACTTTGCCATACGTCATCTTGGCCCATTACGATATTTTCTTGGTATTGAGGTGGCTTATTCTTCGAGTGGGATTTTCATCTGTCAGCGGAAATATACAGTGGATCTTCTTTGCGAGCTGGGAAAGGAAGACTCCAAGCCTATTTCGACACTGATTGATGTGAGTCATCGACTTGGTGCGGATGAGAATGAAGATCCGGCTGAGCCCGGACAATATCGAAGACTTGTGGGCAAACTGCTCTATCTCACCCACACCCGTCCCGACATTGCATATACAGTGGGTGTTCTAAGTCAGTTTATGCAGAACCCTCGAATGAGTCATCTTCATGCTGCCCATCGCCTCCTCCGTTTCTTGAAGGGCACCATTGGCCGTGGATTAATGTTTAATGCGTCACAGTGGTCTGCGTCTAGAAGTCTACACTGATGCCGATTATGCAGGATCTGTGGTTGATCGTCGGTCGACCTCTGGGTACTGCACCTTCTTGGGAGGCAATCTTATTACTTGGAGGAGTAAGAAACAGAAAGTGGTCTCTCGATCAAGTGCTGAAGCGGAGTTCCGTGCCCTTGCGCGTGGTCTTTGTGAAGCACTTTAGATTACCCAACTGCTTCGTGAACTAAGGTGTCCGGTTTCTTCCCCTGTTCAGCTGTTCTGTGACAACAAATCGGCTATCAGCATTGCTCATGATCCCGTCCAGCATGATCGTACAAAACACATTGAGATCAATCGACATTTCATTAAAGAGAAGCTTGAGTCGGGAAATTTCTGCACGCCATATGTTCCGTCAGCTGAACAGCTTGCAGACATCTTCACCAAAGGGCTTCATGCCCCTCGGTTTGAGGAGCTCTGTTCCAAGCTGGGTGTGGAAAACATCCACGCTCCAGCTTGAGGGGGAGTGTTGACATTATTGTCTCCTTTCCTTTTCTTTTCTTCTTTCTATTATTAGCTCCTTTCTATTATTAGCCCATTAAGGGCCCTTTCTATTATTAGCCCATTAGGGCTCCCTATAAAACCCCTTGTAATCTCTTTGTTTGAGTATCAAGAATTGTTCTTTCTTCTTGTCTTCAATTTTAAATAATTAAAAACACAGTGGAGTTTGTAAAGTTTTTAGGCCGCTCTAACAATTAAATAGATGAAAATAGCAGTTCTATAAACCTACAGACAGGAAAGAGACTAATGTAGATTACATTAAAAGATTAACAGATTGACAAGGAAAATAATCAATTTTAATTTATATTACTAGCAAGCTTCTACAAGAACATACATAGAGGGCGATTTTTTATTTTTTTATTTTTTATAAAAATGATAAGTCAAAGTCCAGCCACCATTGAGTAATCAAATTGGTGTTTTTCAAAAAAAAAAGTAATCAAATAGGTGAAAGTAAGAATCCTCAGAACTTTGAAATAAGAAGCAAACACTCAGAAGCCATTACTGGTAAAAATAAATATGAATTTTTTTTCAAGAAAAAGAGGGAAGATCATCAGAAACTGGTACTCTACATGAGGTATAAAAATTAAATAAAAATTAAGGGCTGGGAGCATACACTTTCACTCTAGGTCCAGAACCCTCTTCTGAAATCTTGTACAGCTTCCCGTGCATTACATACTCGAACTTGTCGGCAAGAGACTTCCTAGAGGCCTGAAAGATTTGAAAAATTTAAAAGAAAAATTAAGAATTGAAATTCCATTAATGTCTTTATATTTTAAAGAAACAGAGCAAGAGAAATTTAAAATTAAAATCCCACCGCTTGAGAAAAATAACCGCTATCAGGAGTTCCATCCAGGCTCAGAGTCGGAGCTAAAACCAAAGTGAATTTTTCCCCAACATGCATGGGATACACCTCGGTATTCACATCCAGTTGCAGATCCATGTCAAATTGCTCACTATGCGCAACGATGCGAGATACTGTAGATCATTTATAAATAAAATAATCATTCATTTGCGACAAATATAAAACATATGAAAACAAAAGGATCAGCATCTTAGAAATATCAGTCACAGAAAAAGTTGAGAAATTTGACTACGATAAAACAGATCCCATCAATTCACTCAGCTGTAAACATGATGGTCATCTGAGTGAACCAAATTGAGAACGGAAATCAAAAAAATTGTTAGTAGATAAAAAAGTATTAGAAAAATATGGATCCGCGTCTTAGAAAGATCAGTCACAGGAAAGTTGAGAAATTTGACTTCAATAAATCAGATCGTATCAATTCAGTCAGCTGTATACACGATGGATATATGAGTGAACCAAATTGAGATTGGCTATGAAAAAAATCATAAATATATACAAAACTATTTGAAAAATAAGGATCAGCATCTTCGAAAGATAAGTCACAGAAAAATTGACAATTTTGACTTTGATAATTCAGACTGCATCAATTCAATCGGCTGTATACACGATGACGATCTGAGTGAGCCAAATTCAGCTAAGGTAACATAAAAATCATTAATAGATGAAAAAATTGAAAAAATAAGGATCAGAGTCTTAGAAAGATCAGTCCAGGAAACATATGGGAAGTTTGACACATCACTTCAATTTTTTTTTCAAGAACACGTCACTTCAATTAGCTGTATACGATATGGTTAGCTGCGTTGACCAAATAGAGATTGTTTTTAAATAATCATTCAATTGCAATAAATAAAAGGATTATCAGAAAAAGAAATAAGGATCAGCATCATAGTGAGCAAAATTTGGAAACTTTAACTTGAAAAAATTAAAATGCTGCATCACTTCAATTAGCTGCACACAAGATCGTGATCTGTGTGAACCAAATATAGATCGTTCTTCTCGTTTGTTAGTCCCATAAGCAATAACTCTATTGGAACGGGAAAAAGCACTACAGACAGGACTTCACGAAGAACAGAAATACCTTTGTCAAACTTTTTGCCATCAGGATCAATCTTCGTCAAAGTAAATATATCCTCAAAGAGAAGTTCAACCATGGCGACAACCCTGTCAAAAGGTGCACAAAACATTCAAATCCGATTTTTTCACAATAACATGGTTGACACTTCATCAACGATCCAAAGAATCTCGATAAAATAATGCGAATCCCGCGCATTGCAGCAAAAAGAATGATTGTGAAGCCCATCAACAACATCTCACGGACGAAACGCTGAAAGCAAGTCGAACCCACCAATATCAAAGAATTAGCGGCAAGAATCTTAAAAATTATAAAAATAACAAGTTCGAATCTTCCATCTGCCCCAAAAACACGAAAACACTTGCGATTCTGCCATTATGCCGACAGAACAAACCCTTGAAATCGAGGATTATCTATTGAACAGAGACATTAGATGAAGCCGACGAACAATAGACTCTGCAGTAGCAAAAAAAAACACTCGAATTCGATTGTTTTCAGCTAACTTTATTGACACTCCACCGATTTAAAGAAAAATCTTAGAAATCCAGGAGAAACAATTGAATAAGACGATAGATGAAGCCAACGAACAATAGACCCTGCAGTAGCAAAAAAACACTAAAATTTGATTGCTTTTAGACTAACTTTGTTGACACTCCACAGATTTAAAGAAAAAACATCAAAAATCGATGTTCAACTGTGAAAGAGTAGATAGATGAAGCCAACGATCGACAGACTCCGCGGTAGCCAAAAAATACTCGTAATCGATTGTTTTTTACACTAACTTTCTTGACACTCCACAGATTTAAAGAAAAAACCTTAGGAATCGATGTTTAACTGTGAACAGAGTTCGTAGATGACGCCAACAATGGACAGACTCCGCGGTAGCGAAACAACACTCAAATTCGATTATTTTTACACTAACTTTGTTGACACTACACCGAGTTAAAGAAAAACCCCTAGAAATCGATGATTAGCTATGAACAGAGTTGATAGATGAAAGAAAGAAACACCAGAATCTGCGGTAGCGACAAAACACTTAAATTTTTTACACTAACTTTGTTGACAGTCCACCGATTTAAAGAGAAAAAACCCTAGAAATCGATGATTACCAGTGAACAGAGACGATAGATGAAGCCAACAGACAGTAGATTCTGCGAAGGTAGATACTAACCAGAGAAGCTCTAGCAGATCCCGCGAGAAGCAGAAGAACAAACGAGGGGTTGGACTCCGCGCGATAAATTTTGAAAAAGACTGATTTTCTTCAGAGCGGCAAATCGTTGATTCAGTATTTATAGTTTTTCCCCGTCACCGATGACGATAACGATACGTCATCGTAACCGTCGTTAGTGTTCACTGCGATGACGATATCGGCGTCATCCAATCTTTATTATTAGGATGAGAATGATGATTTTATATAGTCATTACTCCAAGATGACCATGATGATGATGATATCGGAGACGCTACACTCTTATAACGACTTCACTAAGTTGATGATGATGATGACGATGATGATGAAATTAGCATTTCTAAGCTTTTATATCATCTTCACCAAATGGACAATGACAATGACAAAATTAGCATTGCAAAGCTTTTATAACATATTCACTAAGTTGATGATGATGCTGATGATGATCATGACAAATTCATCATTGCAAAGCTTTTATATCATCTTCATTAATATGGCGATGGTGATGATGGTGACGATGACAAAATCAGAATCGGTAAACTTCAATATCACCATCACTAAATTGATGACGATGAAAAAATCAGCATTGCCGAGCTTTTGTGTCATCTTCACTGAGTTGAAGAAGAAGAAGAAGAGAAGAAGAAGAAGATGATGATGATGATGATGATGATGATGACGACGATGATGACGACGATGATGAAATCAATGTTCGCATTCATGATTTTTACACTTTTATAGCTGTGAGACGGCGATGATGAAATCAATGTTCGCATTCATGATTTTTACACTTTTAGAGCTGTGAGACGGCGAAATCAACTTATCTAAGATTGTATATCACATTCACTAAGACGATGACGGTGATGACAATGATGAAATCAGCCTTGTCCCTCGTATGTAGGTAGACTGAGGATGATGACTTTATATTTCAATAGATTTGAGATTATGTAATCAGCTTTGTTAAGGTCTTATATTGTCTTCACTAAGATGAAGATGATGCCGATGAAATCGTCGTCGTCGCAAGTATGATGAGGATGATGATTTTACAGTTCTAATCCTTCTCACTCTGTTAACCTCACTCAGAAGAAGAGAGACGATGATGAAATTATCATCATAACTGTTTTGGAGATCACATCTGATGTAGTTCCTTTGATTTTTTGAAGATTTTGATTTTGATGACTACATCAAGAAATAATGGCACTAGCTTGCAGAGTTAATACATATAAGTATTGCGCAAATGATGTGACTTTAAGTAATCTAAAACTTGAATTGAAGCTTTTACCTTTCTTTATTTGCAGCCAGGAAGATAATTATGATCTTAAAATTGCCATCATCACAACTGAAGATGATGACTCATATGTGGCGATGATGAAGAGGACGATGATGATGATGAGATCAACACTGCACACAAGAAAAAGACAATGGTGATCTCAATTCCGGGCATTTGATGATGATGACAACTTTTGCCATTGCCCACGAACACCACTTGGCAAGAAATATCATCTTAAAGGACATTTATTTGATGGCTAAAACAGTCCATGAATCTCTATTTTAATTTGTATTCTTAAAAACCGATTATACCAGTCAGAGTGACAAAATTTATTTCAAAAGCCATCTTTAATATCAATTTGTGGTGACCATCAGTTAAGTTGATTATAGTAACATCATGATAACTGAGTAGAGCCTGATGGCGGAATATTAAATCTAGCGTTGCTGTGGTTTTAATTTATCCAAATAAAATGCATTTGTTAACACTCACTCAGGTTTGTACAATGGGAGTGAGGTCGCCTCCTCAAAGACTGGTGTTTAGGAGTGAAGCTAATGATTTATTTTGGATTAAATATAATAAGATGATGACATGAGTGATTGGAGAAATCAAGTATAAAATAAGATAATAAAATAGGTGAGTAATAACAATAAAGAGAATAAAAGGGTAGAAAACGAGTGATTAGTACGTGGAATAAAGTAATTAAAATAATAAATAAGGTATTTGAATATGTAATAATTAGTTGTAGTGGATGGTGTTAGATAGACTAGGGAATAGGGAGAGATAGTATAAGATATTATTTATATTACTTTTAGGGGTAACATTTTCATGATATAAGATAATAGTTATGAGGTAGGGTGTTTATGAAGGGGATTAATTAATAAGAGTATTTATTTTAGAAAAATGTTTGATGAAGAAGAAAGAGTATGAAATACTACTGATGATACAGATGAGAATATTTAAATCTGTATACATCAACAAGGTGAGATGAAATCATGCGGTCAAATCTGAAGCAAAGAACAATACTCAGATTGAACGCTTGGGCAGGAACATTGAGCAACCTTCACTTCTACAGTGGAAGTCTCTTTGGAATGCTTAATATTGCTTGGGGGTTATGGAGAGAGGAGGGTAGGCCCTTAGCAGATCACCAAGACATTTTATTATCATGAGTAGAATTACATTAGAGGTTGTAGCCATTACATGGGGCGGAAGGACAATATAGAAATGTAGAGACACGGTGCAGCCCGTTCTGTTGGGTAGTGACGTTCTAGCAAGTTGAAGCAGCAGCCCTAGAACGTACGCCTGCGAGAACCACTACTACAAGCATGACCCCCGGTGGGTACCGCATAATAGACACAGTTGTTCGGCTCACTATGTGCTATTTTTTTGCTATGTTCGGTTCTCTGAGCAGAACATTAACAAATTTGCATGGATCATCACACACACCCGTGTGCGGCTCAAATTGTTTGATTTGTGTGAATTTGATTTAGTCTGTTTTTGAATAATAAACATATGTTTATTATATTTATGTTTATTCTTTAAAACATATTAAATATATATATATATACATGTGAATCGTTACTTTGTTAGGTTTTGAACTTTCGATGGATGCTCTCTTTCGCGGTTCCTCTCTCGCTTGGTGATTTCCTCTCTTCCCCAGTTCCGAGGTGATTTCCTCTCTCCCTCAGCGTCTCAGTAACTTCTGCTCTTCCTCAGTCCCTCGCCAATTTCCTCTCTCCCTTGGCGGCTCCGCGATTTCATCTCTTCATTTTTCAAGAATCATCCAACCAAATTCCTTCAAGAATCATGATAAGATATGAAACTTCTTTAATTTATTTTTAAAAATTGAAAAATAAATTAATCTTTGTTTCTTCTTCTTTTGTACTGATTCATTACCATCACTATTATAATTAATGGGCCATGACTCCCAGTCTCCATTATGTCCTTTTTATTTGTATTTCCTCACTCTTTCCTCATTATACAATTACGTATCTCTATTTTATTTTGATCTAATTCATGTGTACAACTATACAAGAATTCTCTACTTTATTCTTTGTCTTCTCAATCTCTCTATCTTTCCTCTCTTCACAAATACTAAGTAATTTACCCATGAATTGTGCAAATTCGGAGAGAATTTTACAACTTGTGCAAATTTTTTTCGAATTGTTCTAACTGTGCGAAAATCTGTTCTAATTTTTGCACGAAAAAATAACAGAACAAAGAACAAGGCCCTATGCGCTCCTTTTGTGTGAATTTTTTGTTCGTTTCAAAAGAACAGAACAGAACAACCATGTCTACCGCGTACCTGTGGGCCATAGCCCTCAATGCATCTGCCCGCTGATCGTACTACACGCCCCGACCTCCACCCACAACACCACCATACTCTAGGCTTAGCCTTGGCGCTCCATGTGCCTCCAGCACCCCCCCTTACACCTCGACTACTTTGGTCCATATTGATGTCATCATGCTCTTACCCCAAGCCTTGGTGCATGGGCGCCACAACACTACCCGCAAAGATATACTAAGTGCCCTACAACCGTCTCGGCACTCTGCCTATCATGCTTTAGTCTTGGGGCGGGATGCGACCTGGCCCGACATGGGGAGTTCCTGCAGACTACGAGGAAAGCATCAACGACCTGTAGGGGCAACCTAGGCAGACTCTGTGCACGATCTTAGTGGCTCGCACGTGCACAGTGGTAAGCACAATAACCATTCATGCATTGCTTTAAAGATCACAAACATACATCACCACCCATGATGTGTGTGGTGTCTACACGATGAACTCAGCTTTCTATCCCGAGTCCAAGTACGTGGGGTTTCCCTACAGGCATGTGTGCTCGCGCATCTTGCGCATTTAGCACATAGGCCTCTACACAAGAATGCCACCGACTTTAGTGCCGTACATGTGATTATAGATAAAGAGAGAAGTGTAATAATTTAGGAGATAAGATGAGAATATTTTTATTGAAGTTTAGAAGAGTTTAAGAATTTGGGTCAAGGAGAGAGAATAAGAGAAGATAGAAGGGACTAATAGGAGGGCTTGAGAATTATGTTATTTTATTGGAAATAGTAGTTAGTTATAGTAAAATACAACTTATATAAGTGTATATATCTAACAAGTATTTTTAATAATTATTTATCATATAAATTGGAATAAAAATCAGATTAATTGGGATATTACTCAATGCACAATACATGTTTGATAGAATGCCTCACAAAGGACTATGAAATCTCTGTGAATCCAACTCTATACATGATCCAATCAGTAGTGTTATCAGAAATATTGTAATGTAACATGTTATACTATGTGTTATCATCAAGAAAGAGTTAGAGGGAGATACTAGATCTGCCCTGATTTAGGAGAGCAGTAGTAGGGACACCGATCACCACGTCGTAACTTCGGTATTTGTCCCTAGTTGTTGTCCTTTGTGTTGGTGAAGATTTTGGTCTTCCTCTACTCTCCCTGCTACCGTCCTGAGCATTTGGAGCTGTGGAGAAGTGTCAAGCCCGTAGTCTTTCTCGCCCCGCGACTGAAAGTGTCTCCCCCCATTGTTGTAACTCCTGGGATGAGAGATGATCAATTTAGGTCTCTTGAGTCATTTATAAGGCATGGGAGGGACCTACCAAGTCCATAGGTAGTATACTGGACATGGGGGTCCTCCCAGGCCATTTGATGACCTGTGGCAGTCTCCCTCGGCCACAAACCACCGTCCTGTCGACGATGACAGCCAAGGCACAAATGACATATATGCCCCTTATTTGTTGGATCTCATTTGATCAGGGGTTGACGACTGCAATTAAATCACAACTATGGACCCATTTAAATTTGGTGTACCCTCAACCATGTCAGCTGCCATGTTAGCAGCTCTATAAGTCTGTTTCTCACTTATGATTCATTGATAGAATGGCTCAATCGTCTACGACAACAACACGGCCTATCAGAAACCTAAAATAAAAAAAATTAAATGAAAAATTATTATGTTCTATTTATATCTCACCATCCAATCTTCCTTAAAAATATCAGACAGCCGAGATTATATCAGGTCAAGTTGGCTCAAAGTACGACCATCCTTAGTTCTTAATTTCTTAGGATTTTGCCAGTTGGGCTGCAATCCATTTTCTCCTTCATCAACCTAGCCCCTGCAATCTAAGGATGAAGATAGTTAATCCCATATTGGAAACTCGAAAATAAATTTCCACAATATAAATTCTGCATATGTTGCCCAACTGGCTCACTTAGTTGGGGCCTTGTGTGTCCATGTGGCGCCACTTCTTGTGCTCTGTTGCTCACCGGACGTGGCCAGCTTGAGCACTCTAAGTTCACATGTCTGCATTTGGCTTGAACAGTGGGCCGCCTTAGTGGCTTTGCTGCTGCTATTAACCATTTTTTGTATTATCATCTTCTTCTTTCTCTCTTTTATTGTTTATTTCATCCTATCTTATTTTAGGCTTGCACAATATATACTAACATACTCAAGAGAATAGTTATACCCCTTAAAATTAAGATGTTTAAAACTTAGTTTCAATGAGAATTAATGGGCCTGAAAAATATAATAAAACGTATTGTTAACGCTAAATGGCCCATTAAGATAGAATGATAATTCATACCAAAATTAATATATAACGAATAAAATGATAAAAAAAAAACACATGTAAAATTCCATGTATCCCTCTGGGTTCATCAGAACCTGAATCTATCAAAAATATAAATAATGTGTAGACCAATTCTATCAGTCATAAACTCATGCTCCATTATTTTATCAAGTTGTTTCCTCAATTCTCTCACATGTTTAAAGACAACTCAAATTTAAGGATTTTAGATGAGATGGATAAAGATATTTAATTGAAACATATATAAATTTACAATATCATTATCCTACTCATAAGAGAAAAGAAGGGTAAGATCATACATGAAATTTGAGTATTTAACCCATATTAAATTCAAGCTTGCTCTTGATAGACCCATTTCATTTAAAAATTACGGTATGTTATCATGGAAAGGTCAGAGACTTCAGAAGACTCACCATGATGAATAAAGATAACAAGGTTGGGTTGGGTTTTTAGAGTCATTGCAAACTTGAGTTTTTTTCCTTTTTTCAAAGTTGATTTATTTGTTTCCGAGTCCATGAGAGGGGATGCATGTGATAGTCCTGATCTGTTCAACGATCAGTCCATGTAAATTTGGCTAAATATTATTTCATTTTGATGTCTGAAAAGCAATTATTAGACGATGCATAATATTATGACACCATACATAGACAAAATGGGCACTACAGATTATACCCAATGTCTTCGTGCAGAAATGACCTGGGATGAGAATATCTTCCTGTAAATCATATCTTTATAGTCAGAGAATCAAAACAAAAAATGGATCGATATCAGTGTCCATTGGAAATCCCAAAATGCAGAAGGAGAGTCTTTTTGATCAGATTGTTAATGGCAACTGAATATTACGGTGTCACTAACAGCTCTATTGCAATGTTAAAAATGGGAAAACTGAGAAAAGAGGAGGAAAGTACCTTATTATGTGGTCCATAGGCCCATAATATGGGTAATAAAAAGTGAGTGAAAGAAAAATAGAATATTATCCTCCTGAAAGGTATGTAAAACATACATATCTGAAGTTGTAGGGATATGGTAACCCATTAATGAAATCACTCATTTATCTCACCAAAAAGAGCAGAATAGCTCTCCTTATCATTATAGTGTCTATAATATCATTGGTATACTTCAGATCTTGAAGTACAACAATCATGATGAACTCATACCATGTCATGATTCCCATCTAAATCAGCATTATGAGAAAGGAGGTCACCCACATCATATGTTGTTAATAATGGGAAGACTGTTCCAGAATATCATGCAAAAATGGATAACATCGCTATACCAAACACTGTTTAAGAAGCAAAGAAAGAAATGAGATCAAAGGAGGCGATGGAAACACTAATGAAGAAAAGTACTTGGATTGTGGTGCCAACGCCAAGTGACTGAAAGATGGTTATAAATTCAGAATAGGCTATCTCAGTTCCTAGAGAGCATCACTGAAGTCCCATTGACATAATACTGAATTACTTTGCCAAGTGCTCAGCTCAAATGGAGGATCTCTTTCTCATCATCATCAGAGATGTTAATGTCATCAACATAGACGAGGATTTCTACGAACCTTCAAAGGTAGAGTGCTTGATGAACTGAGTATGATCCCAGTTGCTTTCATGTATCCCATCTCTTTCGTATAGAGAAAAAGTATCATATAAAGTGTTCTTTACCAGGAATACCCTCCTTTTGATGGAAATATATGTGGCCGGCAAGCCAATCCCACATTCCACATCTCGTTCCATGTTCATTAATAGAACATATTTATTGTAATGCACGTGTGATGCTCATAATGAAGTCCATGAATACATGATCGGACTTAGTGAATTATTATGAGATCGTAATACGGAGATTACTAGTCTTTAAGCATGTGTTCTAAACATTCCTATTAAAAGGATACGCGAGAAGGACATCAAAGTATCCGGATAGAATAGCACTATCTAGCTTCACTCATATGATGAGTATGGCCGATCCCGTAGCCATTAGTGTGGCGACACTAAGGATAGATAGTGGGTGCTCTTTAGTGGAAAGAGTTCACTGAATTGATCCGTATGAATCCCTGAATGGTATTATACCAAACTGTCAATCAGGTTGATTCACGTCATGGTTGTGTAAGTGGTCCTTAGACCTGAGACACCAAAGACGTCTTGTGGATGGACGGTTGTACTTTGGTTATGGCCAACGAGTCTCTAATCATGGGATTCTAAACGGTCTCAGTTCGAGTGCATCAAGAAGTACACGAAGGCGATTGAGTGGTCAAGATGGGATCGTCCACCCTCGGTATAAGAGGTGACAGCTCAAGGAAGACGATGCAATGAAGTCCTTGGTCAAGGCAGTGAAATATCGGAGAAGAGTTCTCCGATGATTTCCGAATGCATCAGTACTAACTCGGATGACTGATTAGGGTTTGACAGTTGACCATACCCTAAGTCGTCCAAGGAGCATCAAGTGGATTAGGGATTATACATACACGGTAACCGATGATGAACAGGTTCCATGAGTGAGTCGATACACACTCCTTTGTATCTTCTAGGACACGAGGTGTAGCTTGGCACCCCACGTGTCGGAGTCTCGACCTATCGATTGGGTTAAATCGATCCGATGTTAATTAATCTATATGATGATATAGTTAATTAAGTTGGAAGGCCAATAAAGGTTATTGGGCCGTTGGAGTCATTAACTAGACTGATACATGGGCCTAGAGGGTCACACGCAAATGGTCTTTTGGACGTTGGAAGATATACTTAAGTTTTGGGGGTTTTTATGAAAAATACCCACTTAGTATAAATAGGGGAAGGCCCTGAACGAAATTCACCCAGGCCAGGATTGTTCAGGGGTGTTTCCCCTTCTTCTCCACTCTCCCCACACCCCCTCTCCATCCGTGATGTGATTGGGACGATGTAACGACGCCGATGGAGAAAGAACGGGGCTCGTCAACGAGAAGGAGGAGATTCGACATGCCGAGGACCGCGTGGATACGTCTAGAGGCTGCACACTTGAGCAGCTCGACTCGTCTCGCTCTGGGATTGAAGAAATCACGAATGAGATTCGTGCAAAGGTACTTCATTTAATGGTTTTTGTCGATGCCGTTCGATTCCCAAAAGTCTTCCGCTGCGCATCGTTTTGTTCTGTTCATCCAGATCTAGGCCTCTAAAACCCAACACTTTTATCCTTAGTCAACAGTACTCATTAGGTTAAATTCATGAATATCTCCTCATACGAGTCACCATGGAGGAATGCATTTTTTTGTCGAGCCAAGTTGTCTTCCTTCCTCACATTGCTACTAGAGTTACCAGTATGGGTAGGGAAGGTCCAAATGTGTGAGCAAAAAATTTTCGTGCGTTTGTGCGGTGCGGTGCAAATTTTGCACATTGCACCGCACACAATATTCACACACCGCACCGCAAACCACCGTCTCCTCTGAGTCCTCTCTCGTCTGAAGGCTGTCCACTGTAGGGAAGGTCCGTTTGCTTCATCCATCGTTATCACTGTAGGGAAGCCTCGCTCGAAGAACCATTTTCCAACCATTTTCCCCCTCACCCTCAATCTCTCCAAATCCGTCTTCTCCCCCCACCCCCACCGCTCTCTCTATCTAGAGTGCTCTCCATCGGTAGAGGGCTCCCCTAGAATCTCCTTTTCTTCTTCTTCTTCCATCTGAATCGCTTTGGAGGGGCTGAGATCTATTATTCGTCGCTGTGCTTCTGATTTTGACTAGTTCTACGATCCTATTCAGGTACCTTCTTCAAATTTAGTTGTAATTTTCTACCAATTTATCCTTCAGTTCATGTTTAATTTTCAGCCTCTTTTTCTCTTCTTCTTCTTGTTTCTTCTCTCTATAATTTTCAGCCTATTAATTTTATTCTTCTTGTCTTCTTTATCTTCTTCCTCTTCTTTTTTCTTACATTTTTCTTCCTTCTTTCTTCTTTTTTTCTTCTCTCCTTCATTCCTTTTTTTCTGTCCCTATCATTTTTTCTTGAACTGCTTTAAATTCTTAAGTTCTTCGTTCATTTTTCTTCTTGTTCTTGTTTTTTTCTTCTTCTGCCGTTTTATTTATTATCTTCTTCTTTTATTTTCCTTCTTCTTTTCACTTCACTTATCTTCTTCTTTACTTCTTCAGCCATTTTATTTTCCTCTACATGTTTCTTCTCTTTTTTATCTTCTTCTCTCTATTCTGCTTCTTCTTTATTTTTTAATTCTCTTACGCCTACTTATTTTATTCATCATGTCTTCTTTATTTTCTTCCTCTTCTTTTTTCTTATTTTCTTCTTCTCTCTTCTCTACTTCTACCCTTTTTCTTATCTCCTTCATTCTTTTTTCTGTTCCCATTATTATTTCTTGTGCGGCCAGAAACTCTGCTGTTATTCTTTCTATTTTCTTATCTCCTTCATTCTTCTTTATTTTCTTCCTCTACCATTTACTTCTATCTTATTTTTATCTTCTTCTTCTTCTTCTTTTTCTTCATCTACCTTTTTCTTCCCTTCTTTTTTCTCTTCTTCTTTTTCTCTGTATTCTTCTTCTTCTTGTTTCTTCTCTTATGCCTATTGATTTTATCCTTCTTGTCTACTTTATCTTCTTCCTCTTCTTTTTTCTTACATTTTTCTTCCTTCTTTTCTTCTTCTTTTTTTTCTTCTCTCATTCATTCCTTTTTTTCTGTCCCTATCATTTTTTCTTGTATGGCTATAAATTATTCAGTTCTTGGTTCATTTTTCTTCTTTTTCATTTCATTTATCACCTTCTTCTTTTTTTATTCTTCTGCCACTTTATTTTCTTCTCTTCTTTTATTTTCCTTCTTTTCATTTCATTTTTCCTCTTCTTCTTTTTTTTCTTCTTCTGCCATTTTATTTTATTCCTCTACCTGTTTCTTCTCTTCTTTTTTATCTTCTTCTTCTCTCTATTCTTCTTCTTCTTTATTTTTAATCTTTTCTTCTTCTTCTTCTCTCTATTCCTTGTTTTCTTGTATCTTTTTCCTCTTCTTCTTCTTCTTCTTTATTTTCTTCATCTACCTTTTTCTTCTCTTCTTTTTTCTCTTCCTCTTTTTTCTCTTCTTCTTCTTCTTCTTCTTCTTCTTCTTTAATTTCTTTTTTCTTCTCTCTATTCGTTTCTTTTTTTTGTCCCTATCATTTTTTCTTGTACGGCTATAAATTCTTCAGTTCTTTGTTCATTTTTCTTCATTTGTGTTTCATTTATCTTCTTCTTCTTCTTCTTTTCTTCTTCCCATTTCATTTTCTTCTCCTCTTCTTTTAATTTCCTTATTCTTTCCGTATCAGTTTTCTTCTTCTTCTTCTTTTTTCTTCTTCAGCCATTTTATTTTCCCTACCTGTTTCTTCTCTTCTTTTTTTCTCATTCATTCATTTTTCTTGTCCCCAACATTTTTTCTTGTACGGCTATAAATTCTTCAGTTCTTCGTTCATTTTCTTCTTTTTCATTTCATTTATCTTCTTCTTCTGCCATTTTATTTTCTTCTTCTTTTAATTTCCTTCTTCTTTGCATTTCATTTTTCTTCTTCTTCTTTTTTTCTTCTTCAGCCATTTTATTTTCCTCTACCTGTTTCTTCTCTTCTTTTTTTCTTATATTCATTCCTTTTTTCTGTCTCTATCATTTTTCTTGTACGGCTATAAATTCTTCAGTTCTTTGTTCATTTTTCATATTTTTCATTTCATTTCTCTTCTTTTCTTCTTCTACCATTTTATTTTGTTCTTTTTTCTCTTCTTCTTCTTTATTTTCTCACTCTACCTTTTTCTTCTCTTCTTTTTCTCCTCTTCTTCTTCTCTCTATTCTGTCATTTTTCTTCTCTCCCTTTGTCTCTTCTTGTTATTCATCTGTTTTTCACTTTTTTCTTCTTCTTTCTTCTCTTATTCTTTTTTTGTTCCTCGGCTTATCATCCTTTCACTAGTGTTTACTAGAACATCTTAGAAGTAAAATTTCTTTTGAAATAAAAGGACATTTTTATATAATTGGCTTGATATCTGATTTTATTGATCTGGTTTGATGCTTTACTAGTTTTGTCTTTTAGGTTAGCAATTTGATGATTCAATGCTTCCTTTGTAATCAATGAGTTTAAATGCATGAATTTTTGTTGTATAGAGTATCATATGATGCATTTTTGCCTCATATACACATTAACACTCGGGAAAATTAAGATTGACATTTTCAGCAGTTTATTATTTAGGTTTTAAATTAGATTTGACATGACCCTTCATTATTGGATTAGATAACGCGTAGCAGTGCCTTAAAATCGAATTAGTTTTTTTTTATCATGTCATACAAAATCTGCATGAAATGGGTATTATTGTTTCTTGTCCACATTATGAAACTGTAACTCTAGGATGGAAGATGGCACGCCCCCGCATCAACCGACCACTGCAGAAATGTCTACAGAAGATGAAGCTCACAATAGCCCAACCACGAGAAAGAAAAAGCCTCGCATTAATGCATGTGATGCAGTAAGGTACTTCATAGACATAGGTGGAAAAAAAATTTAAATGCAACTTGTGTGGTACCATTGTAGACCGAAACAAGTACCATTGCAGTATGCCTCTGTGGAGGCACCTAGAAAGGTTCCATCGCAAATTATTCCAGTCTTTGAAAGCAAAGACAAATCAAGCAGTACAGGAGCGATCAGTTCTAGAGATGTTTGCATGTGGAAACACGAAGAAACAGTACTTCATTGGACATACTATGGAGAAGACCAATGAGACAATTGTTATCATAAGAGTGGTAATGAGACACTTAAATGGTGTAATGGCTGGTATTAAATAGGGAAAGATATTATGAGTGAACAGTATTATGTCCACCAAGCAACGAACATCAGTGTAGAAGGCTTGTGAGGTGATGAAGAGTAAGATGAGCAGATATGCATCAGTCCTCACTCGCAACCCAGCCTTCATTGTTGCTTCCCTCGTTGATCCCTCCATGAAGTTACGGTCAATGGATCGCGACCAATGGGATGAAACAGTCGCGTATGTGCAACGCTTAATGCAGTCCCCCGATATCACCGATGACGACAACGTCGTTCCTTCAGAATCCTTGGCCTGCTTTCTACTGGATTGGACGTCTACAACATTCTTTAGTGAAGCACTGGACGAGTTGTTATTGGACAATCAGCATATGCCAACCGTTACCCCAGGACACGAGTTAGATGTGTACATGAGCTTGCCTTCTTTCAAGGGGACCGAACCATTGCACTGGTGGAAAATAACAAGAGAACATTCATATCCAAGGCTGGCAATGGTTGCGAAGGAATTTTTATCGGTCTACGTGACGAGTGCTCCGTCGGAAAGATTCTTCTCTGTTGGTCGTGTAGTCACCAACTACAAACGTTCAAGATTGACGGCAAAGAGCATTGAATTACTTATGAAACTAAAGTGTTGGTGTCGAGCGGAAGAGGGTGAAGACACCGAGATGAAGCAATCAGATTAAGATAGCGACAAAGATCCCATGGCATGCTTTAGTACTTGCTATTTTATTATTTGTTATTTAGCGATTAATTTAATATTTACGGTTAATTTCATATTTTCTATTTAGCATTGGTCTAACTTTTATGATGATATATTGCTTTGGCCACAATGTTGATCTCTTCCTCTTGGTTTGAAAAGAGGAAAAGTAAATTGAAGTGGAGGAGTATGATTCTTTCTCTACGTGTTCCCAAAAAAAGTTGTTGGTTCTTCCCTTTGTATTACCATAATTGTGCTTGCTATCTCTATGTTTTTTTTCGTTTTTCTAATATATGTATCATTCTTGTGCTCTAAAGTCAGCATTATATTCCTTCAACATTTTTACTCCGAGTATCACCTACAGCTTAGAAAAAAATTGCACAAAGCAAACAAAAGAACCGCACACAAGTCTATGCGATGTTCTGTTCGAATTAATTTTTGTTCTGTTCGGAAAACTGAACATAACAAACAATTTGCAGAAATTTGCATAAAAAGAACCAAACGACTACGACTACATTTAATCCATCTGTTCTCACTGCATTCATTTTGTGATGAGGAAACAAATCTTAACACTTATATTTATTCTACTTATGAGAGTAATATTTAACAGACTTTTCTTCAAAAAAAATTACTATTCAATAGACTGCATGAAACGCTGGCAGCAGTAACTTCCCAAAATCCAGATCTCAATCACAAACAACTTTTCTTTTATGTGTTGTTGTTCTACCTCACTCTTTTATTCTTTCAACTGTTTGGTTGCAGGAAAATTTAGGCACCTTCCAGTTGTTGAAAACGAAGAGATCATGGCCTTGTTAGACATTACAAAATGTATTTATGATGCCATATCACGGATGGAAAAGGCAACGGAGCGAGGAAGTGCCATTGCTGCAGCGATAGAAGGCGTTGAACGTCAAGTCCTTTTTCAAGTCCTTGATGAATGAGGCACTTCTGATCTGAAAATCCAGTTATAGTAAATCAAGGTGCAGTCAAAAATTGGTGAAATTTGTGTCCCTGCTTAACTGTGGATGATTTTGGGTCTGAGGGAAATATTTTGATAGTCATATTCTACGACTTGAGACCCCAATGAAGTCATTCCGTCTTAAACTCAGATTTTTAGGGTCAGTTTTTCCTGCTAATTTCATAGCATTTGTTTCCTGTTTTGGGATGTCTGACTGAGTTGAGTTTCTCCAGGCTTGTGATGTGGTGCTTTTTGGTATTCAAGTAAGAACAATCTATGCTTTCAAAGTTTATGGAAATTTAGAGTTCAATGCTTTCAAAGTTTATGGAAATTGCTGTGGTGCTCATGTTGATCCTCATTTTCTTCAGAGTTTCTCAGTCTATATTGAAAATAAGAGAGGCTGTGGGGGTTGGTTGCATAGGGAGAGATATTGACCACGTAGTAGAATCTCTCTCTAAAAAGATGTGAAGTTAGAGAGGGTGTTGTTCAACATGGGCCACAAAAGCCTAACCTGGAAGTCGCTCAGGCTGGATGTTTTTGAAAAAATGATGATGATGAATCCTGTATTATGTTTTCATAGGACAAACATCATAATATCAACAAATGATTTGATTCTGATTCATCATAATATTGAATTACCTTTTCAAGTAATGATTTCATTAAGATCAATATTGGCCTGATTCTAACTGAGATGATTCATCACCAAGTAATATATTAAAAAAAAAATGCGAAGATTTTCAGATGACATCAGGATAAGTCTTGACCCGCTCGTTTATCCGTTGACCAGTTCTCAGGTAGGTTGAGTTTATGCTTTCACAGTTTATGGCAGTTCGTCAAATTAAGTTTATGGACTCTTCAATGCTTTCCCAGTGCTTAGTAGGAAATATGAAGGATAATGGCCGAAGCGTCGCAACTAATTAAAAATTTTATATTGTTTATCACATTAAAAATATTTATACAATTAAGTAAGAACTTTCTAGAATTTTAAAAACTGCTACCGATAATATTATGAATTTAACTGTTAATTTTATATTATTTTTTTCGTAAGAAATGATTTTAAATATTAATTAAAATTGTTCTATAATTTGGACGACTACTATTGATTACATTATGATTTTAATGGCTTATTTTTTATTATGTTTTGCCTTAAAAATGATTCTTAAAATTAAGTAAGACTTTTTTAGTATTCTATCAATTATATTATGAATTTAACTATTATTGTTTTATTATTTTACAAATTACAAATGATTTTTAAAAAAACCTAAGAATTTACTACATTTCTAATGAATTTTATTGATTATATTATGAATAACAGTTAATGTTTTATTGTTTTACAAATCACAATGATATTTATAATTAAGTAAGAAATTCTACAATTTTAAAGAATTTTATCGATTGTATGATGAATTTAACGCTCAATTTTACATTTTTGCATTATAACTGATTTCCAAGATTTTTTATGATTTTCCTTGAATTCTAACGACTTCCTTCGATCATCTTTTTAATTTAGATGGTAATTTTATATTTTTAATCGCATTAAAAATATTTGAATAAATCAACTGTGAAATGTGCGTATTTGTGTACTGTGCGGTGCGAATTTCCGCAGGACATCGCACATGCCCTTTTGTGTGTGCGAAAATTCACACCGCATCACACGCGCTACTCTAAGTATGGGTATGGTATTCAACTTTGCAACAAGAGGAAACACCTCTTTGCCATCAACCCCTTACAACTGGGTAGACCATTTGGATCTTTATTTCATACATGAAGTTGATACAAACATGGATCTAGGCCCGTATCGGGAGGGTAGAGGACAATGCGAGGTAGAGGTTCCCGGGGTAGAGAGGTGAAACGGGAAGGATCCGAGAGGAGTCTAAACAGAGAGGGTAGGGATCGGCCAAGGGCGAGCCGCCTAAAGACGCGGTGAGGTAGAGACGATCACGAGGGCCGGGGATCGTTGAGGGAGAGAGGGAGACCATACCTGGACAAGGAGAGGGGAGACAAGAACACTACTTGATTCTTCTTCCTGGCTGCCCTCCTAAAGAGAGGACATCCCTATTTAAAGAAAATACATAATAGCCAAATGACTGAAATGCCCCAGTGGGCTAATATGACAAAACTACCCTTAGATAGGTTGAAGATCCTATCAAGGATCCTATCATTACGCTTGAGTGCAAGCCATCTCCTATTCCAATAGACATGAAAATGAATTTAAGCATGAACGAAGACAATACTCCAGTAAATAAAAATAAGTATCAAAGATTAGTTGGCAAACTTGTATGTATGCCATAGTAGATAGGATGCTATAGTTGCAGTTGGTGCATGTAGCTAGTTTATGTACTAAAGGAGATTCATATGAATACCTCATAAATCTCTGACATATGTTAAGGGGACTATTAGAGGGTTTGCTCTATTGAAGGTGACGAGAAAGCTCTCTGGAAGTGAACACTGACTCCACCTCTGGAGGGTCAATTACAGAGCGGAGGTCGGGAGGTTGACATCAGGATATTGTTCATTCATAGGGGGAAAGTCTCATCGCCTGGAGAAGCAAAAAGCAGGTAGTTTCAAGGTTGAGTGTCAAATTCGATCTCAAGGCTCTTGCTAAGGGTATATGTAAAGCCACTGTGGATGAAATCAGTGTTGAGGAGTCAAGCAACTCGGTCTCTCGTTAGAAACTTAATCAAGATTAGTTAGTAATAAACATTACTGACTAAATAGGATTATATACTCATTAGAGATTTAGCAAATAGGATTCAATATAGGTTCAAAGATAGAATAGGATTAAAGATAGAGGGTAAGGATTAAATATTAGATAGGAACGGCTGAGATTAGCTTAAATATATCCGTCATAACGGATGGGTCTACAAAGCCGATCAACGGCTGAGATCGGTGCACTCACACCGTTATAACGGTCAAGTATAAATATTAATTTCAAATGTATATACCCGTTGTAAACAGTTGCAACGAAGATATAAATAAAACAGAAAGTTTCTATTTATAACTATATATATGTTATTATAAATACACAACCAATGTTAGATTTAAATTTGTGGGAATACAACAATATCTCAACTATTCTTCTTGTTCCTTTTATTTCTTCTTTCTTTCTTCTTCTTTTCCTTCTTCTATCTCTTTCTTCTTTCTTCAAGATTCGAAGATTCTTCACAGTCAGAGTAGTAACTTTATATCGTGACAACAAATCGACCATACAAGATGATAGTATGAAATATATTAAAATAGACAACCGACTCATCAGGAAAAGATTGGGTCTGTAATTTCATATGAGATAAGTTTCGGTCAGATCCATTATATCAGGTTCTCCATGACTTGAACCGATGTAACCCAGTTATATTTTCGGATCGTCCTGGACGTGGACAATGGATGGGACGGGACGAGTTTTTTCCTGTCCGACGTCCAGAGTAAGTTCAGGGACGAAGGATGGGACATATGATAAAAAAACCGTCTCGTCCAGTCCTGCGATGAATTTTTGTCCCGAATTTTGTCCCGGATGAAAAAATCCATGTTATATTATTAATATATTAATATATATTTTTTCAAGTTTTTTACGGAATTACTGAGGAGATAGAACGCAAAGGGACATGTGTACAATTATTTCTGAGTGGTGTCCATTTGCACGCACATAAAAATACAGGGACTTTGATGCAAATTGTCATTGCGAGGCCACGTGGCAACTTCCCATTTGTCGGATGCGAATCCGGCAATTTTCCGTCTAGATTCGTCTGTCTATCGTCCGAGACCTCCGGACGAACGGTTTTTTTTGTCCCATGGACGAAAACCGTCCCATCTGGTGGTCCCCGGAACGAACTTTCGTCCCGAAATTCGTCCATATCCTCGGACGGGACAATTTTTACGTCCCGGGATGAAAAAATCGTCCCGTCCGCGTCCCTGCACTGTAAACCCAGTATATTCTGCTTTATGTCTTCTTCTTGCTGGCGGCTAGGGTTTCAAATATGAGGAACATGAAGCTTCACATAAATAATATTTTGTAGAAAAAACAATGAAAGTGCATTGGTCTTGACAGATCAAAAGTTTCAAAATGCTTCACCTGCATTATGAGAACGCTACTTTTTTGAATCTTATGAATTTTCTAAAACACCAGGTTCCAAAACATGCTGTCAGGTGCAAGTTATCAGTGATTCAAAGAAAGGTAATAGATTTTTCGTCATAAATTAGGTTTGAATGTTATCGTTGAATCTGCAACCGACGAAGTATGAGGTAACAATGTGAGAAACATTGACAGAGAAACCGGGCAACACAACGGAGACAAACAAATGGTGGGAAGAAAGTGTATAATTTAGAGTGAGAAACATAGCAAGGAAGAGAAAGGAGACAAAAATGACCAAATCGAGAGAGAGAGAGAGAGAGCAATATGTTCAAGGAAAAAGTGTACCACTTAGAGAGATTGGCTAAGAAAAATAAGAGAAAATATGATTAATGTAAGAAAAAAAGCATAACTTAGAGAGAGAAACATGGAGATGCAACTTAGAGAGATAAAGAGAGGCAAAGAGACTCGTAAAATGCACAAATGGAAAGAGAGATGAGAAGTTACAAGAGCACACAAAAAGAGAGGCAAAGAGGGAGAGAAAGAAACGAAAAACGGATGAGTAGACAGAGAGAGATATATATGAAAGAATGAGATGGCCCTGAACATTCAAGAGCATAGATAGATATATACATACAGGAGAAAATGTAAGAAATAGAAAAATAAAGCAAAGTTAAGTAAATTAATCGCCACGAGGGCTATGACCTTCGTCGCTTCAATCCTTATGTGCAGCGTCACCACTTCGCCACTGCGCTTCGCTTACAATTATGGTTGATCGCTGATCCTGCGCATTTAATGCACCAATAATTCATATCTCACCATACTCAGTCTTTGCCCGTTTTGCAATCACAAGTTTAATACCAGTATATATCTCTTCCAACATCAAATAGTTTAATATGTGATGTCATGACAGGCATGATTGCTCTCTCTCTCTTTCTCCCTCTTTAGAAAAGAATGTTAATGAATGGTACCTGGTTAATGAATGGCCCTTCGTCCTTGTCTTCCTCTTCTTATGTCTCTTCTTTCTGCCCCGCTTGGGTCTGCCACAGATTCACAGGTGATACAAAGCAAGTCCAATTAGGATTCACAAGTCGGTGACAAGGTAGTGCCAGGAAGAGAGAGAGAGAGAGAGAGAGAGAGAGAGAATGCTATTTGTATTCCAGAGGATCTAAAAAAGTCTTGAGAGAGAGAGAGAGAAGGGAGAAAGAGAGAGAGGATGCTACTTGTATTCCAGAGGATCTAAAAAAGTCTTGAGAGAGAGAGAAGGGAGAAAGAGAGAGAGAGAGAGAGAGAGGATGCTATTTGTATTCCAGAGGATCTAAAAAAGTCTTGAGAGAGAGAGAGAAGGGAGAAAGTAAGAGAGAGAGAGGATGCTGTTGGTTTCTTGAGAATCGAAACAGCCTTAAGAGAGAGAGGAGGAACAAACAGAGAAAGAGAGAGAGGATGACGATATGTATTATTGAGAAGCCTATGGATACTACAAAGAGGGAGAGAGGGTGTAGGAAATTTTAAGAATACAACTTACACTGAGAGAGATTGAGACAGAGAGGATGTATGATATCTTGAGAATCTACTATTCCAACAAGAGAGAGAAAGAGGATGATGCACGCACTATCAATACAACAGCTTTTCAAAGCATGATTGAGGACGGTAGATGTATTTCGAAGACAGCAACTGATTCTTACAAGATAGAATAAGGTATATAATCATGAGAAACCATGTGCCTTAGAAGGAGAGAGATGGTGCATTCAGAAGAAAATAACCAATTCAAGAACATATATATGAAGAGAGAGAGAGAGAGATAGAGAGAGAACCCAATAGGCTTATCATAGAAAAGAAACTATTGAAATCAGCATAGAAACAGTTTTATGGAGTGAGGAGAAAAAAAAATACCAGATCTGCGAGGACGCGAGGCTACGTCCAGGGCTGGGATAAGGAAACAGTTGATGTTGATGCTGCGAGCCCCGAATCTCCGTAGACAGCGGATTTGAGCACACTGTACTGCTCGCACACCGAGTTGTACAACGCACCCGAAAAGGCCTCCTTATCCTGAGCAAAGAACAAAATAAACTCAAATGTATATTCATCTTTCTCTCTCGAGCACCATCCATCCGCTCATCGTCCCTCTTCTGCTTCGATTATTTCTGTCATGCACCAGCACTACCAAGGATCCACACCTCTCTAAGAGGACCAGTTAGTCATTTCTCTCTCTAGGGTACTATCCATTCGCTCGTTCTTTTTCTTTTTTTTTTAAAACAAAAAAAATAATCCATTCACTCGTTCTTATTGTGTCTCGTCCGCTATGTCTTTCTTTGTCAAGCACCAGCACCTACAAAGGATTCACTCCTCTTCTCTCTCTAAGAGGAAAAGTAATTTATCTTTATGGCATCATCCTTCCACCCTTCATTCTCTCTTCAGCTTCGTCTTTCTGTCATACACCAGCACCTACCAATTATTCACTCCTTTTTTCTCTCTCTAAGATAACTTTTTCTCAGATTGGTCCTTCTCTGTCTTGCACCCGCACCAACCAAGGACTCTCTCTCTCTCTCTCTCTCTCTCTCTCTCTCTCTCTCTCTCTCTCTCTCTCTCTCTCTCTCTCTCTCTCTCTCTCTCTCTCTCTCTCTCTCTCTCTCTCTCTCTCTCTCTCTCTCTCTCTCTCTCTCTCTCTCTCTCTCTCCAATCATATGATCATCTTGTCATCCCCCCCTCTTTCTCTACTTCTTTCCAAAGGGTAGGATCTTTAACCAAGGTAAAAAAAGAGTAAGAAAGACGAACCTCCTCGCCAGCGACCGCATTCGAGTCTGCCTCAGAGCCGATGGACATCCCCACGCCATGGAAGGAGATAAACCTTCTCTCCCCAATTTGCTTCTCTACCTGATTCAAAGCCCACACACACTTCTACTTAACCGATAAAATTAGGAGAAAATATCAAAAGCGAATGCATGGTTCAGCACCTGTGGCGGAGGGGGCATGATGTCGTAGCAAAGAAGGCACAACGGGTATATGTGCCGAGTCACACCCGCGTGGTCTGCCAGCCTTCTTATGTTGTTCACAGATGCTGGGTCGAATGTCGCCTGGGAGCACAATGATGGTTGTTAGGCCGCAGGGTTAAATGACACTCCCTAAATTATTAGGGGGGTTTATGTTATTCTCTGTCTATTTACGGCAGAGAGAGTGAACTAAAAGATAAAATTCTACTGATTTTCTAGGGTTTATTCCATTGCTACCATAGCAGCAGTCTCCTCCCGTTGCCCTACATCTGCTATCTCCTTCATTCATCACAGTTGACAATGATAATGATGATGATGATGATCAATTATTGTACAATAAAAGAGCCTCAGATATTTGTGCACTGGTACGTAGACTGACCGTCGTTATTATGATGATAAAAATAGCTTTGCATCAACTTCACCTAAACTTCTCAGTTCATGTCTCTCTTTTTCTCTGCCCACATTTCTCCCCGGCCCACTCTTGCGTTGTTCATCTTCCTCAACCTGCGGGCATAGTCGCCCTCCACCAGAAATCATAAGGATGTTAACGATGACTTAATGATTATGGCAGTGATCAATGGTCATAGAGAAAGAGGCTAGGATATTTTTGGACTGGTATGTGGACAGATCATCATTATTATAGTGATGATAATAAGAATAGCAGTGTCCTATTGTGTAGGCCATGAACTTTCCCTGAACTTCTCGGTTCATTTCTGTCTCTATCTCTGCCCATATTTCTCTCCACCCCACTCTCGCATTGTTCATCTTCCAGAACCCGAGGGCATAGTCTCCCCCCATCAGAAAATCATAATGATAATAATAATGATCAAGTGATGACGGAGATGATTGATGGTCGTAGAATGAAAGAAGCTCAGATATTTGCACACTAGTATGAAGACCGAAATCACTAATGCAGTATGATGATGATAAAAATATTTTTGCACTAGTATGTGCACCAGGAAGACATCAACTTCTCAGTTCTTGTCTCTTTCTCTCTTCATGTGTCGCTCTGCACCCCATACTCGCCTCATGCATCTTCCCCAAAAAATTCACCTCCTTCTACCGAAAAGGAGATGAGACAGTGACAGCAGTGATGAAATCCCTCACACGCAGAGCAGTGATAATAAGGATTCAGAGATGATGCTGATGATCAATTATCATAGAGTAAAAGAGGGTCAGATATTTTCATTGGTAGAAAATCATTGTCATATTAATGGTGATAAAGATATTTGTGGACCAGAGAAACAGAAACTTCTCAGCTCATGTCTCTGATAGAAATCCTAAGGTTATTTTTGTCATTTCATCTTTTTACAAATCGCTTCAAATGTTGTAGCCCTCCTTGTTAGAGGGCAGGAAGGACCTTATGGTTTGGTAATCTTGCCAACGGCATTTACCCCGCTTGAAATCCCCTCCCCCTTCTAGATGACAACCACTTCGTCTAATCTCCGTCTTGCCAAAATCCAACCTGGCATTTCCTTTCCCGGTGCCGACAACCATTCCAGTGTCTTCTCCCTCCATCCCGTACTCTACCCCGGTAGGAGCCTGCCAGATCTTATCAGTCTCTCTCCACCCCACTCTCGCCTCCTACATCTTCCCCAACCAAGTAACCTTTCCTAGCCAAAAAGGTCATGGGACTGGAACTAATATGCCGTTAGTGGATGCTGGGTCGGATGCTGCCAATGCATAAAGTGACGATAACAGTGATTTAGAGATCATGCTGATGATGAATGTTCATAGAGTCAAAGAGACTCACATATTTGCGTTCTGGTAAGTGAAATGAATATCATGATTATATAGCGGGTGATAAGAATTATTGTGTACTAGTATGCGGGGCAGGGAAACATGAACCTCTTCATTCATATCTCGCTATCATTGACCATGTCTCTCTCCAATCCCCTCTCACCTCATACATCTTCTCCTAACCAATTTACCTCTCTCTTGTGGCGTTCACCGATCATTATCATAGTAATGATAATAAAAATATTTTTGAACTAGAATGTAGCCCAGGAAATATGAACTTCTCAGCCCATTTCTCTTTCTATCACTGCCCATATCTCTTCCCATCCCACTCTCGCCACATAATTCTTCACCAAAAGGAGATGGAACCAGGAAAGCGAAAATCACTGAACTCGAGCAAAGTATGAAAGATTAGTCCAAATCTTTCTCACTTGTACAAAGAAACAAAAAGCAGATGAGCACTCACAAATATTCCTCTGAACTATCCAGTTAAAGCACTTAAAAGTTGATAAACGTAATATTTCATTATGAGCCTAGATAGAGAAATCCACAGGAAAAGAGAAGTTGATGCCAAGAGTCAAACCAAAAAGGCGTACCGGGTGCCATTCTCCTGTTTGGGGGTCTGGGCGATCACGACCCCCACTTGGGGCTATCCAGATTAGCTGTCCTCCATTCCTTCCATGCAACAAAAAGGAAAAAAAGGAAATTAAAACCAAAAGCCTTCTGGCAAATAATGATAGACATCACGAATGAAAATGAATTTGGTTATAAAATCATGAAAACCTGAGTAGAAGAGCCATTTCTTTGAGACTTCTTGTATTTGCTCTTCTTTTCACCTCAGCGAGCTCGGGAACGTCATTCATGTGCTTCTTGGAGTAGACACAGACAAGGTTTCTGAACTTGAACGAATAAAATGTCAACTCATAGAAAGAGAATGAGAGATGCAGGAGGACATGAAGAGAGACAGAAAGAACAGGAAGGAGAGAATGAGGCAGAGAGAGAGAGAGAGAGCAATGAAGATTTACCAAGTATGATGATGTGCATACCTGCCCATGCTGAAAGGCTTGCAGACTGGATCAGTCACAACACGATCACCCGCTACGAAGGTCTTGGAGTACGGCAACCGTCAGTCAAAGTCAATATTTTAAAAAGGAAACTAAGAATGATATAACAAACTATGATACAAGTCAACTCACCGGGCAACAGTTGGTCAAAGTCCACACCCTCAAAAAGAAACTAAGAATGATGCAGTAAACTATGCTAGATGTCAACTCACCATGTTCTCAGATAGGAAGGAGTTTGTCTTCTCCAGAAGCAATGATATTATTGCTGGATCTGCTTCACTCTGATGGTTGGATATTAATATAACATTATGGCCCTAAAACCATTCATTCAACAATGAGAAAACAAGCTTGCATGTAGCATTACAAAAACAATTATAAGAAAATATAGGGTAAGATTGTTGAAAAAAACGGTTTTCATGATACGTAACCAGTATCCTTAAAAATTACATGGTAGGATTATTCACGTAATACTATATTTCTTTTGAAAAAAATTGCACGTCAAGCTTAAATACATTAAAACTGGAACAGTATCAAGCATAATTGTATCCTTACGTCTTATTTTTCCTTTTGTTATGTTCCGTTTGCTCAGGCCATCTCAAACTTTAAATAACGGTCATTGGGGAAATAACAAAAAAACTGGCTTCTTGTCATTTATTGGTCGGTTACCGTCATACAAAGTTATATACATAAATTGGGTTACAAAAGACCAAAGCAATTATATAACAATTCATTTTAGGGTCATCCTCTGTATCTCCAAGAATGCCCGGAGGCCCACTTCAGCAGTAAAGTAATTAAAAACATGCCCAATGATTCGGCTTACACTTCGAGGACATCATTTTTTGAAACACCAAATCAAAACACAAAAGGAACCAACTTTTCTAAGAGAACTATAGCATGAAACTATACATACCTTGCGAAGCTGATGCTCAACTTCATGAAAGATGGGGATATTGCCGACATATGATTTTCTGGAGTTAAAGAAGGGAAAATAGTTGTTTTATTAGTACCATAAATGGCACACTAATATTTGAGAACAGCTACGTCCTACTGACCTATACTACATATATGAAGCGGCTGAAATATTTACCAAAATAATCCCGCATTTTTCGTTCATAAATATTTACCAAAACAATTCATTTTTTTATTCATAACATGACCTAGAACCGATATAAATTGCATTTCATCCGAATATCAGAAAACCACCAAAATAAATTAATCAACTTCACGATCAAAGTAATTCTTCAAATCTCTTCTACCCCTACCCTACACCCTCCTGTCCCTTTCACTGTCATGTTATTCCATCGCTTGACGAGGATATATTGACAGGATGAGAAAGCTTCATGCTTAAGACCAACTCAACGATTATTCATTGTGTTTACAAGGAAACGGAAACTTTTAAATGTTACTACTTTAATATGAATAGCAATTAAACTTGTAAATTAAAAAAGAAGATGATTATATATCTTTCGGTCGTGAAAGATACTGATATAATGTATATATTTGACTGCATGAGAAAAACGAGAGAAAACTACTGAATGCTAAAGAGCGTTAATATACCTAAAATCGATCAAAGGTCGGAAATAATTTTGACCGAACATGTAATAGTCAAAGGGCTCTCGAACGGCTTTGTGATAAGGCAAAAATGTAAATGGGTCCTGTAAAATATTCAAGTAATAAAAAAGTTGTTTGTATACAAAAGAGTTGCATAAGAAAAAAATCTTATATTAAACTCAAACCTCAACTTCCAACATTACACGATCAAATGTGGCTGCAATGTTCGACAATATTATCTCATTAGCTTCAGAATTCCCACTTTGGAGGACCTGAAAGGCAGAAGAAGCATTTTCTTAACAACATAAAAAAAATGTCAAATGTCAAGATTGACATTGATCTGACAAGAGAAAAATGCAATACGAAGAAGCATTCACTATGATTAAGGTTGTAAGTTAAGAACAGTGAAGGGAATTAATTTTAATCTTTATTCTTATCTTAATATTTTTATATTTGTTTCGACATAGAAGTTAATTTTGCACTACAGGTTTTAAGCAATGAGTCAGTTCAAACTCAAAATACAACACGATAAAAAACTTTTAGCCTGGGACAGTGAGGACTTCAAAATTGCCAACGAAGCAAAACGATAGCTGATCAGACAGGACAGATAAAAGTATTGACTTGAAGTGCATTCGATTCAAAAATTCATTAGACAGCTTGCTCGGTAATACTTAATAGAAATAAGTATTTTTAGAACTCTTCGCACACGGACTCACTTGAAAAACCAGTTAATGGTTAAGCTTTTAACGGGTTCTCAGGCCGTTGAGTTAACAACTCACAATAAAGAAAGGCCAACAGACACATAAGCGCAAAGATAAAAAAAGCAGATTATGTGACAGTGATCTCCGAAATGAGGAAAAATCATTACCGCATTCCTATAGTTGTAGTAAATTTCACGCAATGTGGCGGCAATCTTTAAAGGTAGTCTTCCGAGCTCTACTTCTCTTTGGACATGGAAGAGCAATTCTGCAAAAACATTGCTACATAATTCCAACCATAAACCAAAACTGGCCAATAATCCTTAACGATATCAGGTCGGCAAAGGTTCCAAGGAATATCAGGTTTCAACGAGTTTGCAGTCGTGGAAGTTTAAAATGGTTTCACTTTAATCTCCTGGATCCCTAGTCAATGACACTCAATCTTCCAAATGCAGTGCATATTCTAATATACTATAAGACGAAAAAATCTGTATAATTTAAGATTTTGAAAGAAAAATGGAGGTCCAAACATTTGACATATCGCTTAAGAAGAAGACAGTACAATCTGAAGAGCATATGGTTTAGTCAAAAATCAACTCTTTTATCTTGGTGAGAACAAATATCAGAAACTTACTTGACTATATCAAAGAAACAAAAGAAGCATATGCTCGTCAGTTATATCAAAAACAAAAGAAACAGCCAGAAGTTTGGTCAAAGCAAACCTAAAAGTAGACGAGTTATGGTTTCACTCTAAGCTCTTAGATTCCAAATCGATGACAACTGACCTTCCAAATGCAGCAATTCCTTTGATATAACTGACGAACATAGTCGAGTAATTTTTTAATTCTAATCAAAAAGGAAAGTCAATTATCTTACAGCCTGAGCACATAGTTTCATCAAAACTCAACTATTTTATCTTGGGGAGAATAGATATGGCATCCTTCCCAAGATTCACTAATTCTTTACGATTCGAACCAAAAAATGAAGTGTTCACATTAAATGCATCAATTCAGAAAATAAAAATACAACCTGCGCACATAGTTTCATTAAAACCTAACTATTCTATCTTGGAGAGAACAGATATTTCAGAAACTCTACTTCTCTACAATGACACACAAACAAAAGAAGCAGCCAGACTAGAAAGAGATTACCAACACAATATAGAGAAAATGAATAAATACAACGGACCGCCCGACCTTCTTCAGATTTTATCTTCTTCAGAGGAGGATACAATCAGATAATATAATTACGTTATCAAGTCAACTCCTCGGAATCTTTGAGAGAACAGATTAAAAATTCTACCTTCTCAATAAGACAAACAAAAAACAGAAACAGCCAGAAGATTCATCCGGATAGAAAATAGACAGGATAGACCGACCTTCTTCAGATTGAGCATTGAGGAACGGACGCGATTGAGATACTTCCTTCTCCGCTGCATCAAACGAAGGAATACCAATTCCACGCGATCTCTCCCGCAGTTCCCTCCCCTCTGCCAGCTCCGCCGTCGCAGTAGGCTTCGAGGAGCACACGCCGACAACGCAACGCCTGAAACTCGGTCTCAGAGGCACAACTCGAAGCGGAACGTACGCTGCCGCCCCGGCGCAAGAAGAAGACGACGAAGACGGCGCTGACGAAGAAGCAATCCCCAATCTCGACCTCGCCATCGCCCCCGACACCGGAGGACTCGCCGACGGCACAATCATCGCCACCACGCTCAAATCCAAGCCAAGAACAGCAACTTCTGTAGATCTGACCAGAAATCCAGCGCGATTTCTTCAATATTCCTCGATCCTCCGGCTTGAATCGCGCGATCGCCGCTGAAGAGATGACGAACAGAGAACTGATCTTCAACTCCGAGACTCTAAATCTTATACTTAATAGGCCGGTTGTCGTAACAACCTTCCAAAATTAATAAAAGTAATTTTCACGGATTATTCTATTTTATTTTATTTCAAATGAAAATTAACTCCCTTGCCATTAAGGATGAGATCGAAGGGCGTGGGCCCGCAGTGAACGCACGAGATGACTCCACGTGTGCAGATCGAACGGCTATCACTCAAGTACTGATTCTTAATCGTTATAATGTTTTCGCGGGCACCGGATAAGATGTTTAATGTCGTGCATGGGTCAAGCGGGTATCCAATGAGAAGTTGACACGTGGCGAGAAAGGAAGAGCCCATCATTGAGAGCGCTTGTAAGACTGCTCGAGAAGATACCTGCGGACAGAGCAAATGAGATTAGAATTTTCTCTTTATATCTATCTCTCTCTCTTCGGCAAACTGAGATGAACGATGCATAATTGGAGAGATACTGTGAAAATAATTTTACCTTAATCACATGATATATGCATATATCCCTGTCTTTATCTCCGTCCATACATCTTTCAATCTAATCCTAATCCTTATCTTTATCTATATCTTTATCTCTATCTCTATCTCTGTCTCCATTTCTGTGTCTATCTCTATCTCTATCTTTAACTCTATCTCTATCTTTATCTCCATCTATATCTCTATCTCTATCTCCATCTCTCTCTATCTCTATCTCTATCTCCATCTATATTTCCATCTCTATCTCTATCTTCATCTCCATCTCCATCTCTATCTCTCTATTTTTATCTCCATCTCTATCTCTCTCTATCTCTATATTATCTCCGTCTTTATCTTCATCTCTATCTCTCTCTATCTCTATATTATCTCCGTCTTTATCTTCATCTCTATCTTTCTCTATCTCTATCTCTATGTCTATCTTTATCTCTATCTTTATCTCTATCTCCATCTCTATCTCTATCTCCATCTCTATCTCTCTCTATCTCTATCCTTATCTCCATCTCTATCTCTCTCTATCTCTACACTTATCTCCATCTCTATCTATCTCTATCGGTATCTCCATCTCCATCTCTCTCTATCTATCTCTATCTCTATCCCTATTTTATCTCCATCTCTATCTATCTCCATCTCCATCTCTCTCTATCTCTATCTCTCTATATCCATCTCTCTCTATCTCTACCCCAATCTTTATCTCCATCTCCATGTATCTTTATCTATCTCTATCTCTATCTTTCTTTCTCTATCCCTATCTTTATCTCCATCTCCATCTCCATCTCCATCTATCTTTATAAATCTCTATCTCTGTCTTTCTCTCTCTACCCCTATCTTTCTCTCTCTATCCCTATCTTTATCTGCATCTCTATCAATCTCCATTTCCATCTCTTTCTATCTCTATCTGTCTATCTCCATCTCTCTCCATCTCTATCCCTATCTTTATCTCCATCTCTATCTATCTCCATTTCCATCTCTCTCTATCTCTATCTGTCTATCTCCATCTCTCTCTATCCCTATCTTTATCTCCATCTCTATCTCTCTCTATCTCTATTTCTATCCCAATATCTATCTCTATCTCTATCTCTATCCCTATCCCCATCCCTATCCCTATCCCTATCTCTATCTCACCAAGAGGAAAAGATGTAAGAAGAAAATGGAATCTAAAGAAAACAATCTCTATGGCTCCCCTCTCTTCTACCTATCTCTTCCTCTATAGTCTCATCATGATAACTGTATATTATATATACATATATATCTCTCTCCTACAGCATGATATGAAAACAAACAAAGAATGTGATAAATCCTCTATCTCCATCTCTATCTCTATCTCTAAGTACGCGTCTACAAAAATGGTAATGGGAGATGTAAAGGGCAAAGAAAAATAAAGAATAGTAAAATCCAAGAAAAGAGAGAAAAAGTGAGTTACCTGCCAGTGTAGAAGCCCGCAGCATACCAAGAATTGACAACGGTGGCGAGATCCGTCTCCATGACACGAACTTCTTCATGAGCAGCTTCATCGGCGGCCGCATCTTTCCCTATCTCTCTCTCCTCTGAAACAGACAATTATTAATCAATCATGCCCCGGGAAATTTGCAACAATTACATTTAAAATAACACATAATCCTTTAGAACCTTGAACAACAATGAAAGCCTGGTATTTACTGAAAGAGAGAAATGCAAGAAATGGTAAAAGACCAAAATACCCTTATTAAAGGCTCATGGACAGATGACAGTCACGTATCCGTCTCGACTTCGGAATGGGAATAAAACAAAATATTTCATTCCTGTTTTGTTCTGTTCCATCCCGCAACAGATGAATGATCAAATGCCATTATGTTCTGTTCTGTACATCTTATTCCACTCTCCGTTCTGTTCCCATCCATCTGTTTAGTCTTATCTCTAGAAGTTAAAAATAATGGAAATGGTCCCTAGAGGGATGGAATAACTTATATAACCATATATACAATAAGATATCATTTACCGTGGTTAGGGTTTTGGGTTTAGGGTTTTGTCTGAATCACCTCACCTCTGTTGATGCCATATTTTAGACCTCTTGAGGGTTCAGTGGCGCCAGTTGTGAGATGGATTGACTGTTTTCCCAAATTTTGACCTAGAGCAAAGAAAAATAAAAATAGAATTAATGACGAGAATAAAACAATGGCCAATGAATTGAGAAAGTGATATTACCAGTTGGGCCATCAGTTACTTCAGGAGATGGCCAAGTACCGTTGAATGGGTAGGCCAGATTATGATGTGGAACACAAGTGTCAGAACTATGGTAAGACGAAGGAAGCAAAGAGTCAGAACTGAGGTAAATAAGTCCCAGATTAATAAATTCGAAGAAGAATGATAAAATAAAAAACAATAGCAAGTTGAAACGATAAGAAGTTCAACAAAGAAAAAATAATCGGATTGAAGTTATACTGTATCTAAATGTGATAATGGGTCTGGATCCATTTTTCTCTTTGAACCATCTCTAGACTAGTTAGAAGAGCTATTTGACTTTTCTATTGATTTATATAAAGTTGGTGAATTTTGTTGGAATTATATACATTTATTTATTTGTTGATACACTTCATCATTTAATAGTATAATATTACTAACGTAAGTAGATAATACTATCATAAACTTAAATAAGTTTACCGCTTTAAATACATATATTTGACAAACTTAAAGAATCAATGAGACCAGTTGTAATCTAAACACAAAAAGCAGACTACCATGGATTTTTATACCCCGTAACACTTATTTTAATGTGATCAAATATTAGTATCTACCCAACTATGAGAATAAATATGTATGAGCGCTATTAATGTACTGAGACCTTTCTTTGCCAGCTTGAGGAGCGGAAGACGTCTGAGCATAAGTCAGACAATTGTAATAGCCTGATTGTTGAATCTGCTGAAGAATTCTCTGTCTCTTTTCTTCAAGTTCATAGTATTGAGTAAGCAGCTGAGTGTATTCTTGCCTTGAGCTGGACTCAGGTTGTGGTTGGTTTTCTTGGACTGTAGAAGTTTCTTGAGGTGCTTCATCTTCAAGAGAGGGAAGCCTTTGCAGGATCTCTCCCTTTGTCTCAGTCTCCGTCTCTGATGTTCTATCCAAAAGAAAATTTTCAAAGGTCAAGAGTGAAAATTCGGAATGAAAACACCAGTAGCTCATGAGAAATTCACCATCACCAATGTCATTCCAAAATTTAGTCATTGACATCGGCCACTCATCATCGTTCTTTGTTTAGATTGAAGAAAGATTGGTGGGCAGTGACTAATTCGTCATCTTTCCTGTCATCCATGTTAAGCAAGAGACATGATGGTGACAACAACGATTCACCGTCTAATGAAGGATGACGATGATGATGACAAATAGTAGGATCATCAGATAATGAATTTGCCATCGTCCTTGTCATTCCCAAATTAATCATCATTAATGTCGTCGCTCTCACATCATCATCCTTTTCAACGGTGAACAAAGGTTGTGGTTGATGACTAATTCGTTATCATTATTGACATCCATGTTACACCTTGGACAAATGATGATGATAATGGCAATTCCTCATCTAATGATGGATGATGATGACAGTTTTTCATCTTTCAATTGTCATCATCAAAGTTGGTGTCGAACCTTAGTCTCAAGGCATCCATCCACGAGTATTACGCACAACTGGTGGAAGAGATAGAACAGTGAGTCGTATCTCGTCATATAGATCAGTTAAGTGCTAAAGTTAACGGAGGGGAAATTGCAAAGAAGAGGTGTTTTATTAGCCTGTAACTGATCCACTCGTCTGAAACTTTGGCCAGATGTTCATAGTCTCGAGTTCTCATGGGTTTTCAATGCACTGTCCTCTAGTATGATTGATTCCTTTGACCAAACATAACCCAACACGCCATTAAATAAACTATAATTTACAGCAAAAATGATAACATATAAATCGTTTAATGAATGTGTAAGGGGTGATTATGGATAGCTCACATTTGAATTGGCTCAATACTAGAAGGCTCGGCATGATTATCATCAGCAATCTCCCCTCTGCCGACGATAGTGGCATCGGTGTTACTCTTTCCAGAATTCAAAGTCTGTGAAGAATAGATCAAAAAGGTTAATGGCAGAAGAGTGAAAGCCCATAACCTGAAGTCCACATAATCAAAGGATCAAGAATCCCAGTTAATGACTTTCGCTTCACAAAAACAAAGAGAGATGAAAGTGAATTAACCGCTGATGAAACGCATAAAAGCTGTATTTTAAATCTCAGAACCAAAGTAAAAGAAAATTTAAGTGCTTGAGAAAACATATATTCTGCTAGCATGAAACGCAAATCACCGTCAGCCATCGACGTTAGAAACATTTCCAACTAAGAATAAAAAAATGAAATTAATCCATTCTCCCCGACAGGATCCAAATGAATAATGGAGATGAAACAGGAAAATCTCCAATAAACTTAGTTTTAATCCCGCCGTTATAGAACCAAAAAGTCGAGAAAAAATGAAGCACGGAAACCAGCACCAACAAACAATTTTTACGGAATATATTGTTCTGAGGAAGTATCAGCCACTCAAAATCGTGATTATCAAGTTTCAGGAATCAGCCAATACAACTTGAAAGGTGAAGATCGTCGGAGGATCGAAAGTAAAAAGTTCCGCACTGATTTTTCAAAAAATTGTCGCAGGAACAACCTTAACGAAAACGAGGACAAACAGGAGAATCGGAGATGTACCTTGTAATTTCTCAGGGCCTGATTGAAGGCATCGATCAGAGCGGAATCGTCCCAGAGCTCCGTCTCCTTTCCCATCTTCCTCTCTTCACACTGTTCATACTTCACTTTTCATAGCCCCTTCCCGCTTTTTATAAGGTTATTTTCAGTAGGTTAAATCGCACTGAATTAGTATGTACTTACGGCTCGCAGGATGACGATGACGGTGACGCTGATGATGATGATGAAGAAGATGATGACGACGATGATTGTGATTATTGTGATTATGCTGACGATGGTGATGTCAATGATCATGTTGATGATGGTGACGACAATCATCTCGATGATGATGGCGATGATGATGTCAATGAAGATAACAATGATGATGATAATGAAGATGAAGACGATGGTGTGTGAAGAATGATGATGATGACAATGATGATGATGATGATGAAGAAGATGATGATGGTGAATAAGATGATGAAGAAGATGATGATGATGAGGATGATGAAGAGGATGATTGTGATTATTATGATGGTGCAGATGATGGTGATGTCAATGACCAATGATCATGTCAATGATGATGACGACGACGATCTCGATGATGATGGCGACGATGATGATGATGCCGACGGCAATGATGATGACAATGAAGATAACAATGTTGATGATGATGAAGATGATAGTGTCAATACAATAACGATGATAACGGTGATGATGGATATGAAGATGAAAACGATGGTGTAGGAATAATGATTACGATGATGATGAAGATGATGGTGTCGGGACAATGATGACAATGACGATGATTATGATGAATACGATGGTGTTAGGGAAGATGTCGGTGACAATATCCGTGATGAAGATGATGATGACGAGGACTATGATGATACATATGGTGTTGGAAAACGACAATGGCGAAGATGACAATGTCAGGGATGATGTACATGATAGTTCTGATGGCGTAGATGGCAATGATGATTATGAGGATGACGTTGACGATGAAAATGGTGATGACAAGGAAGAATGACGAAACAATGACGATGATAATGACAATAACAATGATGAAGTTGGTGGGTGTCGGGACTAAGGATCTGCACGCATCATCCATCACGTCACACATCACCGTGACGGAAACAGGACGGATGACGTGATGGCGACGGTGACGGTTTTAGGGATCTGTGACGGTGACAGTGATGGATGATGAAGTGGTCGTGACGAGGACGTGACGGTGACAGGGTGCCCAGGACGCGTGACGTGACGGAACAGCCGTCACGGATGACGGCCATGACGGACTTTTTAAAAAGTTAAAACGGACAGAAAATACAAATAAAAATCATTATTTTTAATATTTCCGACAGCTGAGATTTCGTCACGTGATGTGGCCAATACGATTTCCTGGCATTTTGCATAGGAAGTCCCTGTTTTTTTTGCACGCATAAACGGACGCCGCCTATAAATAATTGGAGATATACCCCTCCGTTCAAGTAGGGTTTTATTCATGTCACCGGTGACGGTGACGTCGTCACGGTGATGGGGACGTCGTCACGGTGATGGGGACGTGACGGGACAACCTACGGTGGGAAGGTGACGGGAACGTGAAGGTTTTTTTTGCATATGCTGGGACGCGTGAGGTTTTTTTTTGCATATGCTAGGACGCGTGACGGGACAGTGAAGTGATGAAACTTTCATCACGTCACCGTCCCGTCACGTTTCGTCATGCGTTCCGTCACATCCAGGGCGTCACGTCCCGGATGTGGCATTCCCTAGTTGAGACTATGATGGGGATGACTCCTCCATTATTCATTTTCAAATACTATGAAAACAATATAAAATAAAATAAAATAATGTAAAAAATGACCATCAACTAACAAATTGCTTTTGAATACTTATAACACTTTTAAAAGCTGGGAATTATTATAATAACCATTAATTTCAGTCATCCAAAATAACAAACCCGAAGCTTTTCAAAGACTTAATTTTAGATAACAAGGATAAACTTTATAATTCAATTCAAACGCGTTAAAGGGAACAAATATATATCACAAGTGAGGATCGAATTGCTTTTGAATATTTAGAACACATGTCATGCAAAATACTTCGTAATATCCATTCAATGTAGTCATCCGAAATACATAAGAGAACAGGGGAATTTTACATTAAATTTAGAACCATTGAACTATATATAATAATCGCACAAAACAACTAGTGGATATCTGATCAAACAGTTAAACATGTAAAAACATATGAAAGTTTAAATGTATGTTTTTTGTCTCGTCCTGCGTCCCATTTTTCTGAGTCAGTCCAGAACCATCATATCCCGAAACCATCTGGCATGGTCTTATCCAAGGACTGTTAGTCTGAAAAACATCACATCTGGGAACTAGTGATCGGCCGCACGATATCCGTCTGATATCCAATATCGGACAACTGATATCCGATATCCGGTAAATGACAAGGCGGTAACTGATACCGGATATAAGATATCAAACGGATATCGACATTCCTATATATAACGGATACCGGGGCAGATATCGACTAGGCTAGGGACGAGGCGGATCTCGGATACCAGAATCCAATATCTGAATATGTAGATGTAATTTTAAACTCCGAATCCTACTACACCACATGGAAGAAAACAAAAGTTTTGAAGCGTATATATAATACGAGGTACTATTTTCTTAAATTTTTTGGGTGATGTTTACGTTTGAAATCTAAATTCATGTTCACTGTTGGCTTTATCTCTCTAATCATAACCTGTTGACCGACACTTTCTCTTGTTACCTGCTGATAGAAGGATTTCCTCTCCAACCCATTGACCGATGACAACTTCCAAATTCCAACTTCTAACTTACAAGTTTCAATGAATAAACCTATATTTACTAGGATTAATTTGTTGGAAATCGAAATCCGATATCCAACTCCGAGATCCAACATCATCATCCATTCCGAAGAGATGGAGGCGGATGATGATATCAAAGCGGATAACGATATCAGATATCGTTACTGTAGCAACCGATATCTGATATCGTCATCCGATATTTGGATATTGGTAAAAACGGATATCGGAACAGTATTGTCCCGATACTGTCATCTGATACTGGGTACGGGACGGGCGAACACTATTGGGAACTGTCCCGTCAGGTAACAGGCGTGGCCATAGTGTTGTGATTCCGTTTGGAACGAGGTAAACAGTAAAAGTTCTGAATCATAGAAGTTCTAAAAATCAAGAAAAAAAGCATGAAAAACCGTCCAAGGCCTGCAGGTGGGACGGTTTTTTTGTCCCAGAACGAAAAAACCGTCCCGTTCGTCATCTGTGCCGACGAATGTCTGTTTTGTTAAATGTGCGAGGCCCCGAACGGAACGGATTTTACGACAGGGAACGAAAAACCGTCCCGTTCGTCATCTGTGGGAACGATTTTTCTTCTCGTTGGACGCCCGAGACTCCGAGGTCTAAGACGGGACGGATTTTCCGTTCCCGAACGAAAAATTCGTCCTGTTCGTTCTGTACGGACGAATTTCCGTCTTGTCGGACGTCCAAGGCCCTAAACGGAACGAAAACTCCGTCCCGTCCGCGTCCACGCAGCTTCCACAGGGCCTGCAAATCATACGTGGCACCGCGGGTTGACTAGGTCAACTGATTTCGGTCCACGCGTGGAAAAAACTGAAATGACAGAAAAGCCCTTAGATATCGGTTCTCAAATGGACGGCTAGATATCAATCAAAGGCTTGCGGAGATCAAATTCGGACGGAATCGGCCTTTTTTGACCGTCAGATCAGAGGTCGGCACAAGGCTGACGTGTCCTTTCTTTTGGGGCAAGTAAAACAAACCGACCGTCAAAATGTCCCGCGAGACAGCGTACCGCTTCTTCTTCTTCCTCTTCTCCTTCTCCCCGGTCTAGTCTGCGTCGCTTTCCTTTGAAGCCGTAGAGAGAGAGAGGGACTGAGAGAGAGAGAGAAAGGGATCTAGAGAGAGAGAGAGAGAAGGAGTAGGAGAGAGAAAGGGACAGTTGAGTCATGGTGCGATATCTGAGGTATTTTGTGCAGGCTGAGACGGTCTCTTCTGTTTTCTGTTTAGCCCTGCTTTCGGCATGATATGTTTGTCTGGATGTTTTTCTGATTCGTTGATTTGTGGTGGGAAGGTGTTTGTTCAGGGATAATCCGTCGATTTGAGGGTTCATTGTTCCGGTTAATCGCGTTATCATGTGTTTTTGTATCCGACTACGTTGATTCAATTGATTTGTGGTTGTTCCGTAATTCAATGTGTCTTTGGGGTAAGCCAATTATATCTAATTTCTAGTATGAATTCTGGAGTATTTTTGTTTAAACATGGTTTGTATAACCCATCTGCTTCCTTATTTGTCTCTTATTATTGGTCGATTTGTGGGTTTATTTTGCCGTTTAAGCACGTAATCATATCTTTCTGTATCCTACAACGTTGATCCAAGTGATTAGTGGTAGCTTCGTGATTAAAAGTGTTATTGGGTTAAGCCAATTATATTTTGTTTTTAAGTATGAATTATGAAGGATTTTTATTTTAATATAGTATGTAAAATCCATCTGCTTCCTTCTGTGTCTCCTATCGTTGGTCGATTTCAGGGTTTAACATGTCGGTTAAGTACGTAATCATATGCCTTTGTATCCGACAACGTTGATCCAAGTGATTAGTGGTTGTTCTGTGATTCGAAGTGTTATTGGGCAGCGTCAAGTATTGTTTTTTTAGTATGAATTATTGAGGAATTTTATTTTAATGAAGTCTGTGAAACCCATCTGCTTCCTTCTGTGTCTCCCAGTATTGGTTGATTTGAGGGTTTAATATGTGGGTTTGCACGGAATCATATGTCTTCTCTGACAACGTAATTCAAAGTCTTCTCTGGTTAAACAAATTTGTATTTATTCGGAAGGATTTTTCTGTTTTAACATAAATGTAAGACACGTATGCTTCCTTCTGCGTATCTTGATTAGTCGGTTTAACACGGAATCATGTGTCTATGCCTCCGAAAACGTAGAACTAAGTGATCAGTAATTGTACAGTATTTCAAAGTTTTCTTGGATTGAACAGATTATATGAGTATACGAGCACGAATTCGGAAAGATTATTATTTTAATAAATGTATGTAAGTTTCTTAAAAAAAGTATGCAAGACCCATCTGATTCTGTCCGTGTCTTCTTATATTGGTTGCAACCCAGTATCTGCAGCCATGTCTTTGCTCCGAGGACTGCATAATTAGTCGATCTCATTTCCTAGAAAACTGTATCACTCATTTTAACTAAAATTCTTTCGGTTTATTGAATAGTTGAAGTACTTGTTTTAAAGAGAGAATGCTTGCAAAAAATCTATGAAAACCCAATTTGACTCAAGGTTGAATTATTATTTACTTCAACAAGAAATTACTTGGCCAGCCCAGTACTGAAGCCAAGTATGTATACAAATAGTTTGATTAACGGTGGCAATGTTCGCGACATATTTTAGCTATTTTTTCAATGCATCCGAAATCCCTTAATAAGTAAGAAATGTACTCTTTATTATCTTGAATATATTTAAGATTCTTGAAAACTTCTACTGTATTAAAGGGGTCTTCTATCGTTTTAAATTTCTGTATTGTTATTTCCTATCGTTTTAACCTTCATCATTATTTTTTCATCGTATTTCTTACATTCTTTCATACTCTTAATACTGCTATTTTTGTGTCAGTGTATGTTGTTCATGTAACGTTTGGTCATGTGCTTGCCGCATCTGCGATTTGTGTTCCATTTCAGGTTTACCCTTCCCTTACTTGGCAAAATGGGATTATCGTCTAAAACAGCTGGAGCCTTCCCAAACTTCTAAGTGCAAAAAGTCTTCCTTGGAAAAATTTTTGAGGACGTTTATAGTTTGGTATAGTCTTACTAAGATTAGCAAATATGGAAGAAATGAACGTGAAGGGATTGGATAACTTTGAAACTGTGTTGCCTTTGTTGAAGAGAAAGCGGTCATTCCATAAGAAAGCTTGTCTGTCTTGCTCAGATTCCTCACATGATGGAGTTATTAATGTTAGATTGGAAGGCGGTGAGCAACCGTCCATTTTAGGAAATTATGCAAACTTCATGAAAAGTGGTGTTCCGAAGCGGTTATTACACTATGAGTCCGGGGCATGGAGAGATCATCCGGCCGACGTAGTTAATCAAGTTAAGCTAGATTTCAAAGCAAGAAAAGCAATCACTGAGGCCAGATTAATTGGGAATACGTTGCTCTTTGACTTTGTGCACCTGTTTCAAGTCGATTCAAAATCAGGGTTGCAGCAGAAAATTGCTTGGATTGACGAAAATGACACTGAGTTCTTTCCCCAGACTCCTCCAAATGTCTGTGAGTCGTGTAAATTTGGAAATTATGTTGGAGAAGAACATGAAATCAAGGGCAATTCGATTCTCAACAGAAATAGCAAGCCGGGTGTGGAAGAACCAGCCAGCCCAGCTCAGAGTTCAACATCTGAAGATAACGGCGAAGATGTTTCCTACATCAAGCGCCTCAGACCTATGAGCCCATTGTCTGTAAATACTGACTTTAATGAGGGAGTTGGGGAAAATGAGGTGTATGCCCCTAAAGATGGATGTCTGACTAGACTTGTTCCGGGAGGAAAAGTGTATCAAGTTGTGCGAGATATGCTGCTGCTGGGACTTATCCAGTTTCTCCATCCGAAGGATATTTTAGGGATTTTTCATGTCCCACGCACGAGTGACGCTGGGCAGGCACGGCTGAATCGTTTTCAAAAGCAAGTTGAGTTTGTGGAGAGCCGAAGAGGGAATGCTAATGTCCGTTATGGGTGGCTTCCTGCTTCTCAAGCAGCTGTAAAGAGTATAATGTTAGAGGGCCCTGGGAGAGTTGACCTACCTTTGTACAGCACAATGCATGGGGTTGGTATCCCACTTATGCCAGCAAACCGCTCTAATATTAGGTAAACCTTGTATATTTCCTTTTTTACCCATTGAAAATTCGTTTGCAATATATTGTTTTTGTGCCCTCATTGATGATTCTTCTGCTCTAGAAGGGTGGTTCCCTTAGTGCATCTTTTCCCTTTAAATAGGATGGCCCCCTCTTTAAGAGAGCAGCCATAATGCAGCAATGAACTTGTTTTTGCCCTCTCTCTCTCTCTAGACAAAGTTCATCCCCCTCTACTATCCCGCCCAGTTCTTTCTTTCTCTTTGGTCAGCAACAATCTCACGAACGTTTTTTCGTTATCTCTCTTTCTTAAATAGTCGTAAATCAGGTATCGTCTTCTTCATTACACCCAATCAAGGTGCAGTAAGATAGGGACCCAACCAGAATCCTATAACATTCTTTTTTTTCATCCTTTTTTCCCTTTCTCAGGGTTATACATTTTAATGAGATTTTCAAAAAATGGTTGTGTAGTAATTTGTTTACTGTTCCAACCAATTCCTTCTGTTTAAACGAATTCCTTTCCATCTCAAAACAGCCTATTGAAAAGTGTTACCTAACTTTTCTGTTTGGAATCTAATTTTTCTTATTTTATGAGTTTGATTGCATCTTCTTTATTTATCATATTTCTACAATTGTTGCTGCATCTCTCCAATGACTTGTTTTACATTTGTATCTGATAGGATCCTTGATAGGATCCTCAACCTATCTGGGGGTAGTCTCATCGTGTCTGTCCACAAGGGCATTTCAGTCATTTGGTCATTGCATATTTCCTTTAAATAAGGATGCCCTTTCTTTAGGTGGGCAGCCAAGAAGAATGAAGGTGCCCTGTCTTTCCTCGTCATGTCTATGGTCCCTCTCCCTCTACGATCCCCATCTCCCATGATCATCTCTACCTCATCGCATCTTCAGGCGGTTCGTCCTCAGTCGATTCCTGCTTCATCAGTTCGACCTTGCCTTGGATCATTCCCGATTCTCCTCTCTAACCCAGGAACTTCTACCTTGCCTCATCCTCGACACCCCTCTGATACAAGCCTAGACTGAGGATTGTATCAGTATCATTCGAAAGTAATTAGCTCTTGAAATTTGAATTTTTTTGAAAGTTTCTTATAAGTCTCTGAAATCTACTTGTAGAGTTCATGCTTTCTTATACTGTCGCATAAGGCCTACGACATCTAGATTGCATCTTCAATTTTTATTATATGTCTTTTTCTACCTCTTATTTACTGTGCAAATTATTGAAAATTTTATAGGTTCTTGCTTTTTTTATAATCAACCAAGTATTTTATATTTTCCTTTACAGTGCACATTTATATGATGTTTACGATTATGACAATTGAATTTTTTTTTAAAAAAGATTATGACAATTGCATTACTGTGTCTCTTCGAATATGGCGGTTCTTATTGTTATAATCATTCAAAACACACAGGCACTAGAAATTTAATTGAAAATTTCAAATAAGTGTTTGGAATTTATTTCCGCAGTGCAAGTGTCTCTGATGTTGACGAGCATGGCGTTGTACATATGGTGCTGTGCCGTGTTATACTGGGAAAACTAGAACCAATTCCTCCGAACTCTAGACAGTGTCGGCCAAGTAGCGAGTCTTTCGACAATGGCATAGACAATCTCCATAATCCCAACTTTTACATGATATGGAGGGAGCATGCGGACAAACATATATTTCCTGAATATGTCATAAGTTTTCGAATGTCTCCAAAAATAAAAGGTGATCCCATCATTTTTCTTCATATTACACTCACTTTTGAAATTTCTTTTAAGCGTAAGCATTTATTTTTCTGCAATATCTTTTCGTCTGCAGAACATTTGTGCAGTTTGGGTTACTTGTCAGCTGTGCCTGTAACCTTGAAAAATTTCCCTGCTGCTGATTCGGTGGGTCATCTCAAAATTTCTTCTCTTGCGTTGCTTGGAAATAACTTCGTTTGCTTAATCACTCATAAGAACATATTTATTCATTATTGGGGATAATATCACGAGGATCAGGATGTCAATATGATATAATGGACAATCATTAATATGATATTATGTCAATATGTCAATATGATGATGTCAATATGATGTCATGAGGATGATGATGTCAATATTATATTATGGAGATAATAATTGTTGCAGTCAACTGATAAGACATTCATTTTTTGGTATCTAGTTTTGATTAAAATGTTGAGCTTAAATGGCCCTTTTTCCATAATTTTTTTTAATGTACGATATATTTATCTTTATTGTTGATTCTAGACTCCAATGGTATGTGCGTGTCAGCTGAGTTTGTAAATGCTAGTCTCAAAATTTTGAAAGATTTTGTTTCTCATTTAATACTATTATTACTCTTCCATCTATATTTTCACGTACTTGTTTTTTGAAAGATGATTTAAGGCGATCGCCCGATTTTAACATATTTTTTATGCGATACTATTATCTTTTTTATGAATACTTGACTTACGTGGATATATTTTCAGCTGAATTTATTGTGGCCGGTCTCGAAAATATGTTATCTGCCGTTTGTAATTTTTAGATTATTATTTCTAATAATACTTTTACTCCATTTTAACTAATGTAGTTTATTTAATTTCTTTATAAAATTTTTGATGCAATCTAATGGATTTATTTGACTCTAATACTATCTTTTCTATGCAGTCTTTATTGTCAATTCTTGACTTAATGGATGTGCGTGTCAGCTTAGTTTATTAATTCTAGTAAAAAATATGATATCCAAGGTTTTTAATTTTAAGATTTTGATAACAACCCGACACTAATCTCCAATTAAACGAGAAGAAAGCCTCGGTCTCTTGGCTTCGTCGATGCCAAGAGGACAATAACTGGTCCCACGGTTTAGTCACAAGAGAAGAGAAAACCAAGGGAAGAGGGGGGGAGAAGGGGTCAGAGGGGCGATCGCCGCTCCAAGGATAAGCGTCCGTCTCGGCAGCGAAGAGCGTCTGCAGATGTGGTGAGCTAGGTCAGGGAGAGGGAACACTGAGGAGAGGAAAAAGGGGGAAGCTGAAAGAGGAAGAGAAACCCTTATGTCTGATTGCCTACCCAACTTCTCTGCTTCGTCCTTCTCATGTTAACTCTGATTATTGGCAGGTGGGCTGGCTCAGTTGCCTGGACCTCCGACGCTCATATACTCGGCCCGGAATCATATCAATACTCCCCCCTATTTGAGTCGGCTTGTCCTCAAGCTGGAAGTGGGGAAATTGCTTTTGGAGGACGGCAGCCAGCTCCCAGGTGGCTTCGTGGGACGGCAGATCACGCCACTGGGTGAGGACTAGTAGGCCTTGGGAGGATGGTTGAAAAGCCGTGAGTGTTTCGGGATAGACCAGCCATTCGTTCTCTTCCGAGAGAGATGGGGGAACTGGTTGTGGAAGATCCGTGGGCCCAACAGCCAGCTTCAGCTGTGAAACATGGAAGACCGGATGTAAATGTACCTCAGGGGGAAAATCGAGGCGATATGCGACCGCCCCTATGCGTCGTAGAACGCGATATGGTCCGAAGAATTTGGGTCCTAGCTTCTTGTTAGGGCGGCGAGCTAAAGTCTTCATCCGGAAAGGTCGAAGTTTGACATAAACTTGCTCGCCTTCTTGGAATGAAACCTCCCGCCGTTTCTTGTCTATCTGGTCTTTCATTTGGGATTGAGCTCGCATGAGGTGCATCTTCAAGGTGTCGAGCATGAGATCCCGTTCTTGGAGCATCTTATCCAGGTCGTCAATGGGTGAGGGTGGAGCCCCATACCGTGCAATGGTGGGAGGGTCACGTTCATACACCGCGCGGAAAGGCGGCGTCTTCAGACCTGTGTGGTGGGATGTGTTGTAGCTTAATTCTGCCCATGGGAGATAAGCGCACCATTTCCGGGGTTTATCTCCTGCGAAACATCTTAGATACGTTTCCAGGCCTCGGTTGACTACCTCGGTCTGTCCGTCCGTCTGTGGGTGATATGCTGAACTGCGCTTGAGAATGGTGCCTTGTAAAGAGTGCATGCTGTTCCAGAATGCGCTCATGAAGGTGCTCCCACGATCCGAAACAATGGACTGTGGAATGCCTTGAAGCTGAATCACCTCTTGAATAAACTTGACTGCCACCTCTTTCGCGGTGAAGGGGTTTCGCATGGTGATGAAGTGTCCATATTTACTGAGCCGGTCTACCACCACAAGGATGCAATCTAACCCCTCGGAAGTCCCTCAATAAAATCCATGGAGATGTCTTCCCATATTTGTGTCGGCACGGGCAGTGGCTGGAGTAACCCCCGGGGGGCGAGTGATGACGACTTGAACTGTTGGAAACGGGGGCAAGCATTGACGTATGTTTTGATATCGCGCTTCATACCGGACCAATAGAATTGTTGATTAATGCGTAGGTACGTCTTGAGGAAACCCGCATGCCCGCCAATCTTGCCATCATGAAATTTCTGCAAGATTTGGTTAACGTGAGGAGAAGAGCGGGGAAGAACCAACCTCCCGTCATGCAGCAAGTGCCCTTCTGTCAAGGAGTAGTGTGGGGGTGGCGATGCATTTTGCGGTAATGCTTGGACGATCTTCTGTAAGCTCGGGTCTTGAGAAACTTCTTGGCGGAGGGTGTTCAAGTCGAGCCGCGGGCTGACAGAGATGGAACCCAAGAGGGCGTCTCGAGGGGACAGGCGGGACAGTGCATCGGCCACTTTGTTGAATTTCCCTGCCTTGTACTGAATCGAGAAGCGAAAGCCCAGCAGTTTGGCCAGTAAGCGATTATACTCACCCTGGACCTCTCTCTGATCAAAGAGGTGCTTGAGGCTGCATTGGTCAGTCCTGATAATGAAGTGTTGGAAAAGCAAATAATGTCGCCATTTGCGGACGGCCCAAACTATTGCAATCAGTTCTCGCTCATAAGCAGACTTGGAGCGCGCCGTGGGCAGAAGAGCTTGGCTGTAAAAAGCAATGGAGCGGCCCTGTTGCATGAGTACGGCCTCGATGCCTAGCCCGGATGCATCTGCCTCCAAGACGAATTCCTCTGAGAAATCCGGCAGGGCCAGCACCGGGGCGGTGGAGAGAGCTTGTTTGAGTGCTTCGAACGCTTCTTGGGCCGACACTGTCCAGAAAATTTTTCCCTTTTTAAGTAGCTGGGTAAGGGGCCAGGCCAATGTGGCATAGCCCGCTACGAAGCGGCAGTAGTACCCTGCCAGTCCGAGGAAACCCCGCAATTCTCGGACATTCTGTGGTACGGGCCAGGAGGAGACTGCTGCCACCTTCCCGGCATCTGTAGTGATCCCATCAGCGGACACCCAGTGGCCCAAGTATTCCAGGCTGGTTTGGTAGAAGAAGCACTTCTTGGCGTTGATGTGCAGGTGATGTTGAGCGAGAATCTCCAATGCTTGATGCAAATGCTGAGAGTGTTCCGCAACGCTCTTGCTATAGATGAGGATGTCATCAAAGAATACCAGGATGAAGTGCCGTAAAAACGGTTGGAAGATCAATTTCATCATAGCTTGGAAGGTTGCTGGGACATTGGTCAAGCCGAATGGCATCACCACATATTCGTAGTGGCCTTGATGTGTGTGGAACGCGGTCTTCTCTATATCCTCGTCGCGCATCCTGATTTGATGGTAGCCGGATTTTAAGTCGAGCTTGGGGAACATAGTCATCCCGTGAAGTTCTTCAAGGAGCTCCTCAACGACGGGAATTGGAAAGCGGTTGGGTACTGTGATCTTGTTCAATGCTCTGTAATCCACGCAGAATCGCCAGGTGTTGTCTTTCTTCTTGACCAATAGAGCAGGACTGGAATAAGGGCTGTGGGATGGCCGTGTAATACCAGCCGCCAATTGCTCTTCGACGAGTTTCTCCAGCTCGTTTTTCTGTAAATGTGAGTAGAGATATGGTCGACAATTCACCAGCCCCGTACCTGGTTTGAGGACTATCTGGTGGTCCAGTGGTTGTGGTGGGGGGGTTGTGTAAGATGCTGCAAACACTGCTGGGAATTGCTGCTTCAGAGCGATGAGCGGGTCCCCTTCACGTTCCTGCGAGTCAAAGGTTGGAGGTCGCGCCTGGAGAGCCGGAGGCGCCATCATCAGCTGGAGGTTGGTGTGCGGGAACCCCTTCTGTCGTAGGTGCTTGCATGGGTGGGTTTCCGTGAGGTGGGCTGGTTCCCGGATCGCCTTCGAGTGTGTGCCAAACCCTGTCCACCTCAAAACGCAACAACAGTAAACCCCAATGGGCCTAGGTCCAGCCTAGGGAGCCGAGCCAATCAAGCCCCAAGATGACGTTGACGCAGAGCCCTTTCACTGGTAGGAGGTTGGTCACTATAATATGGCCTTGGATACACAGGGGCACTTGCTGGCATTGCGACTCTCCCCGAATGGTGCGGCCGTCTCTGAGGCGGATGTCACATGGAGTGATATGGTGGAATGGTAGCTTAAGGTCTTGGGCAAGCTGCAGCTCAATGAAATTATCTGTCGCTCCGGTGTCTATCAGAACCTCCACTTCGTGTCCTGTAATTGTGCCATGCAGACGAAGAGACCATTGGGTGCGGCGTGACGTCATTCCCAGAGCTGTTTTGTGTGATATGAAAGCCAGTGTCACGTCTCCCCCGTCCTCACTTTCGGCCCCCTTCGGAGACTGTTGATCCTCATGGTCGGAAACCTCCTCCTCTTCATCAGTCTCTAGGCGGAGATGAATTTGAAGATCCTTGCGGCAGCGGTGGCCCGGTGTGAATTTGTCGTCACAATGGAAACAAAGGCCTTGGGCTTTTTCGCTGATTCGGTTCCTCCACTGTGAGATGTACTCTGTGTGGGGCGCCTCTAGTCGAGGTCGCTGGCTGCGCCTGTTAGCGCCCATATCCTTTCTTGTTATATTCGCATTTACCTTTTTGCCCTTATGTGTATCTTCTAGATGGCCTTTCATAAGAGGCCCAATATTGTAAAAACCCATGTTAACATCTCAAATAGAGATGTGTGGGCGTCATAGCAGAATAAAGAGTTTTTCCTCTTTGTGTTAACCCTAATGGCCGCGTAGGGTTGGTGGAGTGCAAGATCGACAGCCCGTAGGGGCAGCCTGTCGGTATCTGGGCCATCTCTAGGTTTAAGTGACTGGAATGTGCAGGTCGACCGACCCTTGTTGATTTCGTCTTGTAGCACCTCCTCTACCTCTAGGGTTAGATCAAACAATTCATCTGGTGACTGAGGATCTCGCCACCGTATCTCTTTCCGTATGGCGGGTTTGAGTGCAGCCCCGATTGCATGGACGGCCGTACATTTGCATAGGTCGGGAATACAACCTGCCCATCGTACAAACTCGTCCAGAAGCTCACCAGTGCCCGTCTGACGCAGTTGGAATAGACGTGTATATTCTTGATGTGGTTTGAGGCCGAACAACCTGCATAATTGGCCCTTGAAATCCCCCAACTACGAAATCCAGCATGGTCGTCCTTGTAACAAAACCATTTGGATGCCTTGGCCTCTAAGTATGAAGCTGCCACTCTCAAGCGTTCTCCGTCGTCTGCCGGATACGACCTGAAGTAGTGCTCCACTTTCCGCAGCCAATTCTCTGGATCCCCACCTGAGAAGAAAGGAATTTCGGCCATGCGGTGCTTATGACGCGGCCCCGGTAGTTATCCTCTGGCGCCCTGAGCCCACGCCTGCACTCCTGGTCTTCGGGATCATCAAATCCGATCGTGGTCTCTTGGACATGCATGGTCCTTCGATCGTGTCTTGGCATCACGGGGCCCAAACGTTGGATACGGTCACCCCTGGGGTCAGTTGGCTCCCCTCCATCCAGCGGTTGCCTCTCCCGCTGGCGCTCCTCGGGACCTCTGTATTCTGACCTTGGCCGGTGTTGCGGGAATGGCCAATGACCATCTAAGTCCTTAGCCCGGTTCCTCAGGCCTCGAGGGACCCCTTCCAGTGGTTCTTGTGTTGTTTCAGGCCACAAGCGAGGGGGAGCGGACTGGATGAACTCTCGGCCATGGCAACTCTTGCCTTGAGTCAACGGTCGTGCTTCAGCGGAGTGGTGACGACTAGTTGATGGACCGAGGAGGGCCCCAAGCATTGGGCCCTCTTTGGACTGGTGTCCCTGGTCGTTTCCATCCGACGGTTGGCTCGTGTCTCGGGGTTCCGACGGTCTTGGTTCCCAGTTAATGCGTTGACTCCTCCAGAGACGATGAGATGCATGGTGGCCGCAGGCCTGGTGGGAAGGTCTTGGAGGAATGTGCTGATGTTCCCGGCAGATTTGCTTGCCTTGGTCACGTCTTGGCTGTGGGAGGGATAGGATCCCTTGGTGGGTTCTGGGACCATCCCAGTGGTCGTGACTGGGTTCCTCTTCGCCCAGACTGGGTTTGGTTTGCTCGGCTTGCTGCCTCTCGGCGTCCCGGGTGTCCTGAGGTTGGAGGTCCGCACGGAGAGTGGGGGACGACGCTGAGCTGCTAGACAAGGGTCAGGGAACCCGCGTCGACTGAGGAGGGGCCCCCGACCGGTGCGAGGACGAGCTGCGCAGCGTCAGGAGCGCGTCAAGCTTCGCGCTGATCAGCGTCTGTTCCGCGCGTAGGGCTTGGACATCTGCCGCCATGGCGCTCTTCAGCATGCGCACTTGCAGGTCGGACACGCTGGCTTCTAAATCCTTGAGCGCCCCCTTGGGGGAACTCTTGGCTTCGCCACCGACCGCCTTCTTCTTTGGCACGACTGGTTGGAGGATCGAGCGGCTCTGATACCACTGATAACAACCCGACACTAATCTCCAGTTAAACAAGGGAAAGCCTCCGTCTCTTGGCTTCATCGATGCCAAGAGGACAATAACTGGTCCCACGGTTTAGTCACAAGAGAAGAGAAAACCAAGGGAAGAGGGGTGGAGAAGGGGTCAGAGGGGCGATCGCCGCTCCAAGGATAAGCGTCGGTCTCGGCAAGGAAGAGCATCTGCAGATGCAGTGAGCTAGGTCAGGGAGAGGGAACACTGAGGAGAGGAAAAAGGGGGAAGCTGAAAGAGGAAGAGAAACCCTTACGTCTGATTACCTAACCAACTTCTCTGCTTCGTCCTTCTCATGTTAACTCTGATTATGGGCCGGCTCAGTTGCCTGGACCTCCGACGCTCATATACTCGGCCCGGAATCATATCAGATTTCTTTTGGAAGATAATTATAAGGTTATTTGTTCTTAGTATAATCAGTAGTTCATTACTCCATCTTCTATATTTAACTAAGGTAAAAGCTTTATTGTGGGAAATAATCTGTTTCAAAAAAAATACTTAATGTTTTGATACTCATTTTTTAATGAAATGTTTTGACTGTCAATGCATTATGAGATGGGTCGAAGGTATTAATTTGTAATTATAATATTATTTTTTTTCTTTGAAAACAAAATACTATTTTTTTACATGTTTATCTAATTCTAGCAGGTGAGCCATACTGATTCCCTCTCTGGGCAAGATTCGAAGCCGAATGAGCAGGCGAGGTGTGATGGATCTTCCAGGATCCCCACCTCTCCGTGGATGCCATTTTCTATGCTGTTTGCTGCAATCTCCTCCAAGATAACATCCCAAGACATGGACCTCGTCAATGTTTACTATGATGAGTTCAAAGTCTCTTTCTCTCTCTCTCTCTTCCTATCTCTTCCGTCCTTTCTCTCTTCCTTCCTTTCCCTCTCCCTCTCTCTTTCTTTCACTCTTTTCCTCTCCTCTCTCTTCCTCCCTTTCTCTCTCCCTATCTCTTTATTTCCCTCTATTCCTCTCTCCTCTCTGTCTCTCTCCTCCCGCTCTCTTTTCCCTCATTTACTCACCTCTATCTCTTCCTTACTTTCTCTCTCTCCTTTCCTCCATTCCTCTCTCTCTTTCTCTCTTCCTCCCTTTCTCTTTTCCTTCTTTTCCGCTCATCTCTCTCTTCCTTCCTTTCTCTCTCTTTCCCTCCATTCCTCTCCTATCTCTCTCTCTCTCCCTCTCTCTTTCCCTCTCCTCTCTCTCTTTCCCTCTTTTCCTCTCCTCTCTTTCTCCCTCTCTTGCTTTACCCCCAATTTTCCTCTCTCTCTCTCCCCTCTCTCTTTTCCTCTCCTTTCTCTCTATCCCCCTCTTTTCCTTTCCTGTCTCTCTCTCTCCCCGCCTCCCTCTTCCTCTCCCTCTCTCTCTCTCTTGTCTTTTTCTCTCTATTTCTAGTCTGACGAGTTGAGATGGTCCCTGGGATATGTCTTTACAGAGAAAACGATTGAGCCGGATAAACCTGATCAAGAAGCTGAGGCAGATCATTGGAGACAAGCTGTTGCTCTCTACCATCATGTGTCTGCAGCACAAGGTTCTCAGCTCTCTCTCTCTCTCTCTCTTTATTTTATGCCCTTCTCTCTCTTTAGATTTCTTTCTGCTCATATCTCTGTCTGCCTGTCTGCTCATCTGTCCTCTCCCTTTCGGTTTGTCTGTCTGTCTCTCTTTCTCTTTTTCTGTTTGTCTTTCTCTATCTCTGTTCATCTGTGGGTCAATCTCTCTCTCTCTCTCGTACTCTCTCTTTTTGGCTGTCTCTCTGTGTCTGTTGGTCTCGCTCTCTGTCTCTCTTTCTGTCTGTCTGTCTGTCTGTCTCTCTTTTTCTTTCTGTTTATATGTCTATGTGTGACTCTCTGTTATGATTGTCTGTCTATCTCTCGCTCTCTCTTTATTTTTCTGTTTGGTTCTCTCTGATTTCTGTTTGTGTGTCCTCTCTCTGTATATATACAAAAATGCCCTTTTTAAAATCTCCATCCGTTTCTTCTTTCCATCATCTTTCTCTATACATACAGATTTCCACTGTCCCCTTTTGGTCAAACCGTTATCAAGTAATCTTAAATTTTTTAGTCGTTCTAGCTGAAGTGTTCAGGGGGGCTGAATTTTTAGAATTTCTTTTGTATTTAAATCAATAGGTAACTACTTTAGTAATTGATAATGGAGGAAATGTGTGTATATATTTGCAGCTACCACCTATGGCCAGGCGAGAGCCAACCCGGTCTCTGGCTAAGAAGCAACCAGGTCAGACTGCCACCTCGACATACTCGCCGCTAAATGACAGTTTTGAACTTTGTAGCGCAGTAATCCAGCCTGAATATTACCTTGGCACCTTTAAGTAAGCGTATTTGCTTCCCTGCCCAGAGGTATGTTCTCCAGCTGGATAATTCCAGATTGTGGATTGTCTTTCCCTAGTTTAGGTTCCATGAACGTTGATTCTATTATGTTTGAACAGTGTCTTTCTATAACATGCTGATGAAGAACCCACAAAGAGATGATATTTGCTTCTAAAAGAGGGTGGTTCCAGTGTACACAATCTGAAATCCTAGTTCACTACACTGATAAGAGAGAGGAAAGGAGTGAGGAAAGAGGGAAGGGAGGCGATGAGGACGAGTTGATCCAGACGTGGAGATAGACACTTACTGGGAGGTGTGGTGCTGAGCCCCAAAACCAGGTGCCAAGAGAGGAAGATGTTGCCTGTTAGGTTTAGAGGGCTGAGGAGATGGAGACTGAAAAGGGGAGTGAGGAAGGAGGGTTTAGGGGACACATTATGTCATATCCTTCCTTTGAGTTGCAGGGATGCGGACAGGGCGATTTTTTCGTCTCGGGAGGAAAAAATCGTCCCATCCAAAGCTACGGACAAATTTCGGGATGAAAATTCATCCCGGGGACCACTGGATGGGACGGTTTTCGTCCCATGGGACAAAAAAACCGTCCGTCCGGAGGTCTCTAACGTTGGACGAACGAATCTGGATGGAAAACCGACGGATTCACTTCCGACAGTTGAGATGTAACCACGTGGCCTCGCAATGACAATTTGCATCAAAGTCCCTGTTTTTTTATGCGCGTGCAAACAGACGCCGCTCAGAAATAATTGTACATATGGCCCCTCACATTCTCTCTCCTTCGTAATTCCCTAAAAAACTTGGAAAAATCTATACTAATATATTAAAAATATAAAATGGGTTTTTCCTGTCCGGGACAAGGGACGGGACGGGACGAACATTCGTCCCGCGAGGACTGGACGGGACGAACATTCGTCCCAGGAGAACTGTACGGGACAGTTTTCTAACCGTCAGACAAAATTTCATCCCGTCCTTCGTCCCTGCACTGAATCCGGACATCGGACAGGACCAAATTTCGTTCCATCCCGTTCATCCGGAACTATATCCCTCTCTTCCTAAACTCTTTTCTTGCCATCACCACTGATACATCCTTCACTGTCTCATATCAATAATTTTCTCCCAATTTAACCAGCTTGTCCTCAAGCAGAAAATTGGGAAATGGTTGAAGCATGTTGGTGGCTAGCTCCCATGAGGTTCCGAAGGTGGAAAATATTTCCATTTCTCGTGCACTTCCAGGTGCAACGATGATGGGTTAAAAGCAGTTAAAGCCTTTGGTTTGGCCCTCAACTCATTGTCTCGTCCCGAATGGCTTTCTTGAGCTGCCAAACATGAAAAATAGGATGGATTGTTGTTGTGGCGGGTAGCTCGAGCTTATTAGGGACTGGATGCACTTGCTAGAGAGGTACGAGATCAATATCTTTTTGCTAACATTTGATCAAACTCTTGCAATGGCATCAAGGGTGAGTTGTAATAAAAAACGGGGGTGAGTCGGGCCCATATGCGACTTGAAACCGTGTCTTATTGATGCTTGGATAGTGCCCGCACCCCGACCTTTGACATTAGTGTTGAGAAAATTGGTTGACTGAAATTGAGTAGAGTTCCAAAATGGACACCATTGTTTTTTTGAGACTCAATTGTCTCATGGGTTTTGGTTGTCCATTCAAAGGTGACTTTCTTCAATATCCAGGTGAGAGACCAAGTGAGGGTAACGTTTCCTAATGTATAATATGTGATCTTCAAGTCAATAACACATCTATGTTATATAGAAGTTCATTGAAACAAACATATATTCATTATCATTATCGTGTGATGTGTATAATGAAATCCTTGAATATATGCATTGAATTATGGTGAGAACATAATAAAATGATCACTATTGTCTAAAAATGTATGCTAAATGTTCTTATTTAAAGGATGCTCGAGACAGATGTCAAATTGACTAAAAAGAATACCATTATCTCCTATTTGATAAGCATGATAGATTCTACAGACATTAGTGTACAAACACTAAATACTCTGGGTGGTCTTTGAGAAGAGTTCACTGTATTGATATGTATGAGTCACTAAATTGTATTATACCTAAATGTCAATCAGCTTGATTCAAGTCACAATCGTGTGGGTGACCATTCGACTTGAAACAATAAAGATATTGTGGATGGTTAATCATCTTTTGATTACAATTTAGGATCCCCTTATCATGGGCTTCAAATTGGTCTTAGCTTGAATAATGCAAGAAGTACACAAAGGTAATTAAAGTAGTCAAGATGGGCTCCTCTGTCATCAGTATAAAAGGAGATTGACCCAAAGAAGATGTACCAAATGCCTAGCTAGGGTAGTGGAGATATTATATAAGTTATTATTCAATTATCTCCGTTATGGTTTGTTGGTGGAGATATTATAGAAGTCAATATTATATGTCAATACTAACTAGAATGACAGATTATGTTTTGATGGTGAACCATTTCCTAAGTCATTTAGGAGTCTCACATCGATGAAACAATAAACAAATATGATAATTGATGACAGTTGAAGTTCTATGATAGAGTTTAATTACTATCATATATGCTATAGAGCATGAGGTATAGTTTGACACCCACGGATATGAAACTAAACATATTGATTAGGTTAAATTGATCATTGATAAATTTATATGTCGATATTGGCAATTAATTATGTTGAATATATATATAATATTGTACAATTAATTTCTTAATTAGGTTGATACATGGGCCTATGGGGAACATGCATAGGATCTATTAATGCTAGCGGATATGCTAAATTATAAGGGCTTTTATGAAAATCCAAGATTAAGTACAAGTACGGGAGACCATCTAGGAACCTATACTTGCCAAATCTTTAAGTCCCTCCCCCTCCCCGCTTCTATTGAGACTAGATGGGAAAGGATAAAATAGATCTTCAAGGGTGACAGAAGTTTAAGAAGAGATTCATTGCTCTAAGGTCTAGAGGCAAGGCACATAAACAACTTGAAGAAATTCTTCCTGGGAGCAAATAGTAGGTTTACTTCCACACAAAGTGACGTGATGGTGGCACACATGATCGCGCACCATCTCGTGTCAGACGCGGCACCGCTACAATAGGTGACATCTCGTGTCATGACACATCGCCAGCGTCAGCTTTGGACCCGGGATCCGAACGTCATTTAAAAAATAGATTTGATTTTTTACAGTTATTTAAAATTTCTATTCCCTCCAAGGCCTATAAATAGGCTGATGCTGTACTGAACTCTTTGGTTATTTTTCTTTGGAATTGAAGTTTTTCTTCTAAAAGAAATTGCCATAGTCTCGTCTCTTCTGCCGTCGCCGTGGCTTGCCGCCTCTACCACCGTTGAGAGGAGACTTCCCTACCTGCAACCATCATCAGCGTGACCGCCGACCGCAGCCGCCGCACTTGCAACTGTCGCATGCTGCAGCCATCCACGCAACCCCGCTTGCCACTGCCGCCCAAGCGGTCCACGCGCAGCAGCCGCCTATGCAGCCCCGCACGTCGAAGCCACCTGTGCAGCCCACACGCGATTACCATCCCTGCAACCCCGCGCATAGGGCCAATGCCCGCGCGGCCCCATGTTGGGTTTTGTGCCTTGGTTCTTCCATAGAAAACACGATTCCATGGATGTGAAAACGTGTTAATCGATTCATAATCGATCTTTAAAATCATATATCGAATGTAGCTTGTGGGGAACTTGTTCCACCCTTGACTTTGTCTCTCTGAGATCGCTCCGAAGTCGTTCGCGCATCTGGCCTCTAGAAGTATCCACACGATCACTCGACGTTTGGATCTATATGTCTTCTTCTTCAACTCCTCTTGAAAATCTTAAAGATCTTCTCACCATGAAGACACTCTCCTTGGATGAGTGAAGAAGAGAGTGGAGAAAGGGAGGGGCTCTCAAATCTGGATGGCCTGAGAGCTTGAAGTGAGAGCCCCTTCACTATTTATATTTTACTTAAATTTTTCTCAAAAACCGTACAAAGTAAAATATATCCACCAATGCCCTCATGACCTTATGCATGCGACCCTCTAGGCCAATGTATCACTCTAGTTAATAACTTTAGTGGCCCAATAACTATTATTGACCAACCTTATTAATTAATTATATCAGCATATAGATTAATTAACTAAGGATCGATTTAACCCAATCCATAGGTTAAGTTTCCAGGCCGTGGGTTGGCAAGCTACACCTCGTGCTCTAGAAGATAACGAGTAATGTTTGAACTCTCTCATGGAACCTTTACTGTCATTGGTTATCGTATATGGATAATCCATCATCCGCGCGAGACTCTAGAACGACTTAGGGTATAGCTTATCGTCAAAACTTAATCTATCATTCGATTAGTATTGATGTGTAACATGTATCATTGGATAACTCCTTCTCCAATATCCTCACTACCCTGGCCAGGGATTTTCTGCACCGTCTTCCTTGAGTCAATATCCTCTTAAACCAAGGGTGGATGATCCCATCTTGACCACTCAATCATCTCCGTGAGCTTCTTACTACATTCGAGCTATGAGTTGCTTGAATCCCATGATTAGAGGCTCGTAAGTCATAGTCAAAATGCAATCGTCCATTCACGAGATGTCCCTGGTGTCTCAGGTTAGTGGATCACTTATACAGCCGTGACATGAATCAACCTGATTGACATTTAGGTATAATACCATTCAGGGATTCTACGGATAAATTCAGTGAACTCTTTCTCCAAAGAGCACCCACTGTCTGTCCTTAGTGTCGCCACACTAATAGCCACAGGATCAGCTAGTGCTTTTCTATCCGGATAATTCGATGTTCGTCTTAACTATCCATCGAACAGGAATATTTGGAATACATGTTTAAAGACTTATGATACTGTATTATGATCTCATCATAATTCATTATGTCATTGCATGTATTCATAGACTTCATTATAAACATAACACCAGAATAATAATGAACGCAAATATTTTATTCAATGAACTTAAATAAACATGGTGGTGTGATTGACTTGACGGTCACACAATATCTGTCACCCCATACACGCGACCAACACTCGCGCGACCCCGTGCACGCGGCCGCCCGTGCGGCCACCGCGCGGAGTTACCGCCCGTGCGGCCATTGCGCGCAACCGTAGCCCGCGCACCCATTGCGCGCATCCGTGGCCCGCGCGGCCACCACACAGAGCCACTGCCCGCGCCGCCACCACGTCCGGCCTGTCGAAGCGCACGTCATCAGCTCGTTCTGCCTCGTTCTATCGCGCTACACCAACGCTAAAGGTCCACCCTTCCCTCTTTGGTGATCCACATTATTTTTATAGAGTATTTTCTAGCGTGTTTTTCCACTGCCGTTGGACTTATTAGAATAAGTTAGTTGAATAGGTTTGAATCTTCTCGTAATCGACCATTCAAGATATTGGATTTGGAGCTTTGTTTTCACCGCAGTGGTTGTAAGACAGTCCTCTGGCCCTCAACAATCCTCAGAAAAGGGCTGCACCATCAACATTTATTTCGACTTTAAATGTTTGAAAACGATCGTATTGATTTGTGGTTTGTTTTATCCATCCTTAGTTGAGTTAGCCTATCCTACCAACGTCAGTCCTAGTCATTTTGCATCATGTGATTATCTAAATTTTGATTGATAAAAAATCTGAATGGATTTACTTATTATGCTGCCTAATATGTTTGTTTAGATAGTCAACCAAAGTCTCAAAACCCAAGATAGTCTGTCATGAACTAGAATTAATCTATCGTCAAGCAAAGATATCCCCTGATTTGGGGTAAATTTATAAGTAGGGATCACTCGTTGGAAGCCTCTATATTCTGAATAAATGTTTCCACCTCCTACCCTAAAACCCAATGGATGAGGTATTGAAGATTGTTTTTGCTAGATGAATTTGTTTTGAATTAAACAAAATCTGATTGTTGTCTAGGATTTTATGGACAGTGGGTAGGCATTCAAAGTGGGTCACACTCGACGAGCTATAGAGGGTGATGTCATCAAAGAAGGCCAAACAAACTGCCTCAAGTGTGGTGGGAAAGTTGATAGGCGTTGATATCTTGGAAAGTTGATAGGCGTTGCAAAGCCTGAAAGGCATTACTACATACTTGTCATGACCTTGTTGGGTACAAACACTGCCTTCTCAATAGTTATCCTCATGCATACAGATCTGATGCCAAATTTTGAGACCTAATTTAGAAAAAAATACCCATACCATTAGGGTCTTCTTAAATCTCATCAACTACTGGTGTTGAAAAATAATTCATAACCGTGAGTTTGTTCAATTGGTTTATATAGAAATGTCAACCATCATCCTTCTATCAGAGATAAAGTAAAGATCACGATGTCAGTACACTTTATATAATTTATTTATATTTTTCAACATGTTCATATCTTATGCAACCACATACATCTTAAGTGTGGAAAATGCTATTCTAGTTACATAAGTGCATTATATGTAGAGTATATATATTTTATCAGCATGTGTTTGGTATTAACATGATTCTATCACATTTAGATTTATTTTAAAACCATTCAAATTAAATTTTTAATAAATATGATGTGGATGTAAATTGCATAAGCCTTTATGCACGAAGATAGGTAATTTAAGATCACTATCCTTTATTATAGAAAACTACGGAATAAAGTGCTTATACTACAGAATTAAAAAAATAGTATCCAAGTAAAATGTTTTTGATTATTTTATCATTACAACTATACTCATAAAATTGTATGTTCGGAATGAAAAATCTTGGTTATCAAGTATGTAAAGGGGATTTCTTAAATAATAAGTAATGATGGTGAGAACTGAGAGAGAATTTTCTTCTTAGTGTATCATGACTTGAAAAGAAATTTAAACAATGGAAAAGTTTAAATATCATGTGTGCCAATATTATTATATTTCGTCACTAGATTATGACTTCATGCGATAAAAAAATATTGTAAATGCAATAGTATTTAATACGTTAGGATTCATTACTTTATTTTTATTATCATTCTAATAATATTGATTTTATTTTATAACTGATTTAAGAAATGTCAATGATCATATTTTTTAAGCTCATCCATATTTTGAAAGTTTACAGTCATCTTAACATATTTTAACAGTATTGAATATCTTCAGATTTTTTTGTAATTTTTGGATTTGTAAAAATATTAAAGATGCTCCTAAATGCATTGATCAATATGGGTAATGTTGATTCTTGATATACTTAATTTCAGAATTGATGCATATGAATTTCAAATCGTGGGAATGATGTTAAAATGCATATCACATGAGAAATTTTCCTTTTACCCTTTTTGAAACGTTCTCAAAAATTTAAAATATATGAAGTTATTGAACGGTGCTCTCTAGTGATTGATGCATTTAATGATTGAGAATTCATCTGAGATTGAAATATCCTATTCTTCTCAATACTAATGTGAAACTTTTGGATTCTTCACATTCTTTGTTAGAATGTGAAATACAATTTAATGAATCTATACAACTTTATAGTAAAATTAGATTGAACATCCTTTCTTATAAATAAAAATTTGACCAATTTTGTTTTTAAATTCATTTTTTAACTGGTATCATTATAACTTTCGGATATCAAGGAAACTTTCAAAAAAATTTATGGCAGAGAGGGTATGATTTAGTATTTTAAGCTATTTTGATGCCACAATTATGCAAATTTTTTAGGCAAAATATGTATAGGTCCTACTCAAACCTATAATGCAAGAGATAAAACAAAAAAAGGCTCATAATTCGGGTGATGATCAGAGGTGGGAGTAGATTTAGATGAATTTCTCTGTTTGAGTCTTCTTATCTTCTTATCGATATTGTTCCCCTAGGGATTTATCAATAAGAGTTGAATTTTGTCTATGATCCTCAAATTTTTGGTTCTTCAAATTGTATTCAAACAATTCAACAAATATATAAGATATAAACACATTACCTTTCGATTAATTAACCACTAACTCAAAAGGTATGTATTTTAATATTAAAAGTACTTGAAGTTTATTGGACTGCAGATTAACAAGAAACACTACCCCTGATTTGTGTGTAATAGGATTGGTAAATTATGTCAATAACAAATACTTCGGCTACAAATTTGGGTAAAATAATGATGTAAAACTCCATGGACACCAATAGAAAAATCTTCACACAAAGACAAAATTCCTGATGTTACTACATATTTCATTTCTGATACATAGGAAAATTGGATGAATAGCCCCAAATCATTGAAAAAGGTGCGTAGATAAAGTTTCACTCACAAGGATAAAAAATTCCCCCCCCGGTATTTACAAAAACTGTGTAACAAGTGTGATGATGGAGAAAATGAGGTCAACAGTATACTGTGTTAAAATCATGATTGAAAATGGTTTCTTAGTCTCTTTATCTAGAAGTGAGATTCACAACTCCATATTGTATTGCAATGAATTGACTCTATATTTTACTTATAATTAAAAAGCAATAGATGCATACATAGCATGCTCATATTATGAATTAATTCCATATACATTTTTTTAACCTCTGGAAACTAGGATAAGGTAGTGATTATATGAAAAATGGTGTTCAAATATTGAACTTTATTGATGATGTGTATATGGCTCTTTGTACTGGTGTGCATTAAAGTGAAATAAAACTTATTTATGCTTTTACCTTGTGTCTTTTTTCAAACATGTCTTCACCATATAATTTGACTTTACATCTTCAATTACCTAATACTAGGAGGTAATGCTATTTCTATAAGATTGAATTTTCTCCTCACTGGCCCAAAAAGGGTTTATTCTTTACAAATACTAAGTTTCAAAAAGTACACTTCACTAACACATATTTGAGTAGGCCATCAATGTGAGATCGTGTGCACACATTATTTAAAGATTCATATGAAAATTATTGTGAATATCATTCAGTAGAATTTCACAAGATAAAGAGAGCATATGAGTGAGGTGATTCATTTACTGTAGATTCAATTAAATTTACTTTCCCTGAAGCTCAATCCTATTTCCCTGGTTTATTTCCATTAGTTATTCACCATATGCATTTGCTTTCTTGAATTGACTTGAAGTCCAAGTGTTACCAGATTTGGACTACTGCCAGACATTTATTGGAAACTTTCATATTGCAAGATGGGGATCCCATGAATCACTTGTGGTGTCTTTTGCATTTTGCAATTGTATTTCACATCTCAATCTGGGATCCAATCAGACAATTGTATTCCACATGGCCTCAACAGCAAACTGGAGCTTCAAATATCAACTCTCCACAACCCTGTCTATAGCCAGTAATCTCAGATAGTCTCTAAATCCCAAGAAAAAATATTTCTCAAAAACTCTACAGAAAGCGTTAAATACTCATAAAATGTGAGAGCTTTACCTGTTTTCAGTGCTTCCAAGGGGAGTGGCACGATGTAAATACCTCCACCCTTGTATCTAATCAGAATGGTTTAGTTGGGATAATTAGTGTTATTTTAGAAAGATTTGGGATAAAGAAGGGGGATTGGAGAGGGGTGTCTTCTACAGTTTTTATGACATTTTGCCTCTTCTTTTCTCTATGCACTCCATCTCAATGTTCTCTCCAGATTCTTGAGAAACAATCTGTGAAAGTTTACCATGGATTTTTATGAAATAGGATTGCCAAGAAAAAAATCATGAGCCGGGAAGCAAAAGGTTATGAATGATTTTAGGGCTTTCTTTTGGCAAAGAACTACCCATGAGAATCATCCTGTGAGAAAAATATCAAAACCTGCCATGAAAAACTTCGCTGGTTTTTTTGAAAAAATGAAAAACTTTTATGGTGGTCACCATCTTTGACATCTCTAGGGTGCCATGGCAAGCACTCAGTCCAATCTCCAGCAACAGTAATTATTTCACAAGATTCCAGACGGACACAGGAGATAGAGTGTGTTTGAGAGAGATAGATAGATAAACAGATAGAGAGAGAGGGAGAGAGAGAGAGAGAGAGAGATAGAGATAGAGAGAGAGAGAGAGAGGGGTAAGAGAGAGAAAGAGACTCACAGAGAGAGATACTGATACCCATGAACCTGGATCTTCTTCACACAGCCTAGGAACTTGAGGAATTCTCAGGCAAGCAGAATATGAAGATTTGTCTTTGGGAAATCTCATTGGGAAGAGGCGCTGCTGCCACTGCTGTCAGTCTTGGTAGGCTGCCAAGGCTGGTATCTTGTCCAGTCTCTCTGTCCCGGGTTTAGAGCGTGACCTTTGGAGTGGTAAATGTACTCTTCTCCCTCCCCAGAGAAATTCTGCCTGTGCTCCACCCCGTACCTCTTTGGCTTCAGCATTAGCAGCTGCCACAGAGATAATCAAAATTATGCTTATCACCCATATTGATGTTTTACGCAGCGTTGGTAATGATGATGAATCCATCAGTCATCCCCCAATTTTGTCCTTTGGTTTTGGCAAGGAATGGATGATAAGATGAAGACAAGGCGATGACCCAGAGATGATGAGTCTGTGACAATAACTATGATAATAACAAGGAGATCATGTGACTATAATGAGACGATGAGACAATAACAAGGTGATGACGAATCATCAAGATGATAGCATGAGTGATTATAATGATGATGAATTTTCATCATCATTGTCATCCTCCATAGTCCACTGCCATTGTCATTGTCCATTGTCATCAACATCTGCATCATTGTCTGTCATCGTCATTGACAGGGGACAAGCCTAACCCTAGTTTTACAACATTATCTTGTTTTGAAGAAAGATATGGGAGATCACACGAAATCAGAGAACACACATAGTCGATCCTTCCGCTAGTTTTACAACATAATGATGTTGACAACTTTCATTGCCTATATTTGTTGCAACTTCCGATATGAGAAGTAACAATCTGTTTCCACTGCCAGAGGTGATAAAATCATTCTAATATATTTTTTTCGAAAAGATAAAATCATTCTAAAAATAACTGAAAGAATAAAGCCATGGTGATAACAACAGAAGCAAATGATGTAATTAATGTCGCGCACCATGTCTCGGAAAGGGACAATATTATAACTAATGATGATAAAGTGGGAGTAGACATACTTCATCCCCAGTGTGGTCGGTCACGAAGTGCAGCCAGCCATGCCACTCAGCCGGGACCTGAGACGCGTTATATCGGCCCTTTTCGGCGTACTCAACCCACCTATGCCTCCCTGTTTCTCACACATGTGACACTCCCAAGATTTACTTATCCCTGTCACTGAAGGAAGAGTGAAAAGTTTGACTTACATACCAAACTGGGTGTCATGTAGCTTCTCGTAATACTTATTCCCGAACTTGTCTGTACCCACTAATGTTGCGCCAATGTTATGGATTTTTGTTTGCCTGGGTAAGCATTAAAAGTAATTTTGAGCAGTCATGGTAGACACGAGAAATTAGATAGAAGGGAGGCCACAGAGAGAAAGAGGAGATGAGGAACACAAGAGAGAGAGAGAGAGAGAGAATGAGTGAGAAAGAGAGAGGTGAGGGGCAAGAGATAAAGTGTGTGTGACGGAGAGAGGAGAGATAGAGAGAGTGTTGACAGTGAGAGAGAGAGAGAGAGATATAGCATGGTAGAGAGAGAGACTTGAAGGGAGAGACCCTTGAATTGGAGACAGATGTCTGAGGCACATCTAAGGACAACTTGATCATCCTGTCAAGATGTATCAATGGGAGAGAACATCGTGCCACGAAAATTTAACCTGGTAATTTCATTTTCTAGACAAAGAAATCCTGCAGGGCTTCAGTTTATCTACCAAGGACAAAGTCATCGTCATCATCTTGAATCGACATTGTCCTCATCACAAGTGCGTGTGACAATGACAATGACGAAGACAATGATAATTTTAGAGACAGAAAAGGGAGAAATGAAGAGACGAACAGGAGACAAAGGGACCTCACAAGAGAGGGAGGGGGAGAGAGGATGAGATGGAAAGACGGAACAGAGAGAGAGAGAGTTGCAACTCACAATAAAAAGTGGCAGAAATAAGGGAAGATAGAGGGAGACAGGGAGGGTGGAGTTTAGAGTAGGATGACAGGATACTGATTAGGGTGATGAAACGATGATGATTTTGTCATCTTCAGCCTAGTTGAGATCGAATGACAAGGATGATGATGACTCGTCATCATCATTAGGTAGGGCAAACTCTAGTTTCAACTATGCCACCAACACTGATACTACTTAATCATCACTTTTTGGTAGATGATTGCCCAACTGCGCTATTCACGACTGGAACATTTTTTTACAATTTTGGATGACGGGATGTGTCTAATTGAGTCCCGGGATTACTATACCTATTATACTCTTTTACTCCAAAATTCTTCTCAAAAGTGTAAACCCATAAACTTAAAAGAAAACGGGAAAAAAGGAAATCTTTCATTGCTTGTTGTCAGTCACAGCAACAGCCGCGGTTTTCTATCGGACGGTATAAATACCTCAATGTATTATGTCTTAAGAACTGGTATATGTACTAGATAACAGAAGGCTAGCCCCATTTGGAGTAAGTTATAAGAGGCCCAGACAAGGAAAGAGAACAAAGAGGAAATAATATCGCTGGCATGTTTACTTATGCCCAATACAATTTAGAAATGAAGAAGAGAGAGAATGAGATATAACTCAAGACTAGGACCCACTGGGTGAAAAAATGAAAACGCACAAAATCATACTTCCGCATGTAAGGATCCCAAACCCCTATCAGTGGTATTTCGGTCATTTGGTTTTACTGCAGTTTCCCTTTAAATGTATAAAACCTTCTCTAAAGGCGGTACTTCCGGAAGGGTTAGGGCGTCAAACCTAGCCTGTAAACATGGATAACTTCTATCTTTCTCTCCATCTATCTCTGTCTAACCTTATTAGATCATTCATCCGACTACTGTTACAACGAACAATATGACATAAAGGACACCAATAAAATAATGAAAAGGTAAAGGATGTCATAAGGACATAGGCTGTTAAGTCAATCATTGGAAATGATAAATGCTGTAAAATCATCAAGACTCATCGGCTGGTCATAGTGCCTTATGATACACATTATCTAAATCCTCAGCATAGAAAAACTAAAGGGTGAAGATAAAATGGGGATATACTTTTCATCAGATTACATTTCTTGGAAAAATATTAAGATTTATTTTCTATTCATACAGTATAATAAAAAAACTTACAGCAGGTTTCCATCTGATAGACATTTCCTGCACACGCAAAACCCCAACTGCCATCAGTCCGGCGAATTTTTTTCGAAGATATCACTAGAACAAATTTAGGAGTACAATTTAAATAGGGAAAGAAATAATCTCATTTGAATAAATATGTTCTGGAGATTTCTTGTCCTTGAAAAACATGGCAACAATATATGAACATCCGACTTACTTCAAATTCAATTGAACCTTGTACACAAGAGGGATAAAAATACCCGGAAGTTTAATTTCCGTTGAGAATACAAGCCAAGGGGCAAGTGTCAAAGAGCAGCAATGCACTATATACCCGGAAATTTTAAAGTCTGAACGAAATGAACCGTAATTAGGGTCACAAAAAATACTAAAAGTGTTCTTGATCCAAACGCCACCAGGCTAATCAACTATATAAACTGATACCGATGTTAAAGGGAATGAGAGAATTAAACGCAGCCAGAAATCAGTTCATAGCTACCGCTAGTTTACAAGGGGAGACAAGTTCTTAAACTAGAGAGAACACAGAACAAAATCAATCACACGGATCGAATTCAGAGGGGCCAGGAAGTCGACCTACGGGAAAGGACTACCGATTAAGAACAAACCCAGAGCAGCAATGAGGGTGTAGAGATTACCCAAGCACGAATTTCTCAAAAAAAAATGGAAAAAGAAAGAATTTTTCGAGGGCAAGGCAACGAGAGGGGAGAAGAGAACTCACAGGTACCCTTCTTCCCTCATTTCTCGCATGAATCCACGGATGCCCTTCTCTCTCAGCAATCTGAGAGCGCCCTTCACGACGGAGGCCATGACAAGGGCGGATCGTCCTCACCCACCACGCCGTCGATGCGGGCAGAGAAGACTAACTCCTCCCCTTTTTAACATGACCCTCAGAGAGCTCCAAAATCGTCATCCAATTGCCGTCATCGTCATTCACATGCCGTTATCGTCATCCAAATTCTATCATCATCATCATCATCTAAATCTAATTGGCATTAATTGTCATTCACATGCCCTTATCGTCATCCAAATTCTATCATCATCATCATCATCATCTAAATCTAATTGGCATTATTGTCATTCACATGCCGTTATCGTCATCCAAATTCTATCATCGTCATCATCATCTAATTGGCATTATTGTCATTCACATGCCGTTATCGTTATCCAAATACTATCATCATCATCATCATTTAATTGGCATTATTTTCATTCACGTGCCGTTATCATCATCCAAGTTCTATCATCATCATCTAATTTGCATTATTGTCATTCACATGCCGTCATTATCATCTAATTGGCATTATTGTCATTCACATGCCGTCATTGTCATCCAAATGCCGTCATCGTCATCCAAGTTCCATCATCGTCATCCAAATGCCGTCATCATCATCCAAATGCCGTCATCGTCATCCAAATGCCGTCATCGTCATCCAATTGCCATTATCGTCATCCAAATGATATCATCGTCATCCAAATGACATTATCGTCATCCAAATGACATCATCGTCATCCCAATTCCATCATTGTCATGCAAATGCAGTAGTTTTCATCTTGATTCCGTCATGGTCATCAATGCCATCATCATCATCCAAATTCCTTCCTCGGCATCCGAATGATGTCGTTATCCTCATAGTGGGAGTCATCATGATCCAAAATACGGTATCATCATCCAAAGGCCATCATCATCATCCAAATTCAGTCATCGCCATCCAAATGACATCATTGTCATCCAATTGTCATTATCATAATTGGCATCCAAATTCCGTCACTGTATTGTCATCCAAATTTTTACAGCCATTGTCCACAGCTTGAGTGATTATTAAGATTTTGTCGCTAGAGCAGAGAATAAGAGGAATTCACTCCTCACCATCTTAATTACACCCTAAGAGAATGTGAAAGTTGTCATTATCATCCAAAACCCATCATTGTCATCTAAAATACATAATAATTATTGTCCTTGAGTGATTATGATGATGTCATCTGTGTGGGCAGAAAAAATGACCCCAGCCTGGTTTAGCATGGCCCTGGAAAATACTAATGTAATAGGGTACGTTGAGGGCTCCATACCAATGAGCCGACCTCACCTAAAGCCTAATACTAATCTTTCTCTACTACATTAAGCTATATGTAATTAAATTACACATTTCCTATCATCATAAATATTATTGTCGCCCTCTCCTCTTTATCCTTCCTATTATATATTACTAAAATAAGTTTCCCTATTCACTAACTCCCTAATCTCAATATGCTTTTACTTATTATAACTATCTATCATATCTTACATACATCATAATTAAAATCCAAAAATAAAAAAAAACTCACTATCTTACTCGCTTCCTTCATAATAATGCCAGAAATAAATTTTATTCTCCCACTTAATATTGATTAAAATATATGAATAATAATATGTATAAAATATATTAATCCTAATAGTAATACGAATATCATATTTTCTCATAAATATATTGTTGGGTTATGCGCCTTGGTTCACTCATGGAAGACATTTTTCCATGGATGCGGGAGCATGCTATCAATTCTAAATTGATCATTAAAACAATATATCACATGTCCCTTATGGGAAACTTATTCAACCCTTGATCGGCTGACTTTGAGATCGTTATGAAGTTGTTCACGTGGCCGACCTCTAGAAGTATCCATACGATCACGATTGTGCTTGGATCTCCACCTCTTCTTCTTCGACTCTCCTTCAAAATCTTGAAGATCTTCGCACCATGAAGACACTCTCCTTGGTTGGGTAGAGCAGATATGAGAATGGAGAAAGGGTGGCTCTCAATTCTGGCTGGTCTGGGTGCTTAAAATGAGTGCCACTTTCCAATTTATATGTCACTTGAGTTTTTCTCAAAAACTCTTATGATCTTATGTGTGTGACCCTCGTGGCCCATGTATAATTCTAGTTAATTACTTTGGTATTCCAATAACAATATATCAATTAATTAGCTATATCAATATATCAATTAATTAACCAATTATTGATTTAACCAAATTGATAGGTTAAGTTTCAAGCATGTGGAGTGCCCAACTACACCTTGTGCTCTAGAAGATACAGAGTAGTGTTTAAATTATAGCGTGGAACCTTTACCGCCATCGGTTACCCTCTATGAATAATCCATCATCCACGTAAGACTCTCGAATGACTTAGGTTATGGTTGATCGTCAAACCCTAATCCATCATTTGATCAGTATTAATGCATAACGTGGATCATTGGAGAACACCTTCTCCAATATCCTCACTACCCTTCAGGGATTTAGATGCATCATCTTTCTGGAGTCAATCTTCTCTTATATCGATGACAAATGATCTCATCTTGATCACTCAATCATTTCCATAGGCTTCTTTGTACATCCGAGATATGACTTGTTTAAATCTCATGGTTAGAGGCTTGTAATTCATAGTCGAAACATAGTTGTCCATTCACGATATGTTTTTGGTATCTAATGTCAATGGATCACTTATACAATCATAACATGAATAACCTAATTGACTTTTACGTATAATACTAGTAAGGGATTCTTTGGATCAATTTAGTGAACTCTTTCTCCACAGAGCACACAATATATGCCCTTTGATGGAACTGTATGTGCTCAACAAGCCAATCACATATTCCATATCTCTTTCCATGTTCATTAATAGAATATATTCATTATAATGCACATGATGCTTATAATGAAGTCCATTAATACATGATCAGACTTAGTGAATTATGATGAGATCATAATGTGGAGATCCCTAGTCTTTAAGCATTTGTTCTAAATATTCGTATTTGAAGGATACACGAGAAGGGCATCAAATTATTCAGATAGAATAACACCATCTAGCCTCACTCATATGATGAGTATGGTTGATCCTGTATCCATTAGTGTGGAGACGCTAAGAATAGATAGAGGGTGCTCTTGAGTGAAAATAATTCATTGAATTGATCCTTAAAAATCCCTGAATGGTACTTTACCGCACTGTCAATCAGGCTGATTCACGTCATGGTTGTGTAAGTGATCCTTAGATTTGAAACACCAAGACATCTTGTGGGCAGACAGTTGTACTTTGACTATGACCTATGAGTCCCTAATTCGAGGATTCTAAATAGTCTTAGTTGGGGTACATCAAGAAGTTCACGAGGATGATTGAATGGTCAAGATGAAATCGTCCACCCTCTGTATAAGAAGTTATTGCTGAAGGAAGAAGATGAGATGAAGTCCTTGACCAAGGCAATGAAATATTAAAGAAGAGTTCTCCGATTATTTTTGAACACATCAGTACTAATTCAGGTGACCAATTAGGGCTTAACAATTGTCCATACCATAACTCATCCTACGAGCGTCAGGTTGATAAGGGACTATACATACAAGGTAACTAATGATGAACAAGTTCCATGAGTGAGTTGATACACACTCTTTTGTATCTTCTGGAGCACAAGGTGTAGTTTGGCCCCCCAAGTGTTGGAGTCTCAACCTATAGATTGGGTTAAATCGATTTGACATTAATTAATATATATGATGATATAGCTAATTAATTTGAAAGACCAATAAAGGTTATTGGGCCGCTAGAGTCATTGACTGATACATGGGCCTAGAGGGTTACACGCGAATGGTCTTTTAGACGTGGGAAGATATACTTAAGTTTTGGGGTTTTATGAAAAATACCCACTTAGTATAAATAGGGAAGGCCCTGAATGAAATTGACCCAGGCCAAAATTGTTCAGGGGCCTTCCTCTTCTTCTCCACTCTCCTCACACCCCCTCTCCATGCCCGATGCGATCAAAATGGCGTAATGACGACGATGGATGTAGAACGGGGCTCGTCAATGAGACGGAGGAGATTCGACATGCTGAGGATTGCGTGGATACATCAAGAGGCTACACACTAGAGCAGTTCGACTTGTCTCACTCCGGGATCCAAGAATTCACGGATGTGATCCGTACAAAGGAACTTTGTTCATAGTTTTAATGATGCTGGTACGATTTTGCAAAACTCTTCTACTGCGAACCATTTCCATTTGTTTATCCAGATATAGGCCTATAGAAACCAACATGTTCAACTTAAAATCATGGTGTGATTAATTCTTTTTCAAATCACAATATCTAGTATAAGTTGCTACGCTTAGGCCAAAGAGGGGGGATGAATGCGATTCTTTAAATTTCATTTACTCAAGTCTATTTATGTAACATGCAGTTGACTTAGTCATTTTGTAATACGATATAATGTTGTTTGGGTTATCTAGCCAAAGGTGATGATGAGATCTAACCAAGTTTGTATGAATTTACCTAAGTAAAATACATGGAAATAATGTTTAACAAGGATAACAAGAAAATAAAATGTTGGTGAAGGTTTGTTGTCCTTAACCCCAAAGTACAATGCGTGATCTCCATTCACTCAGCCCCGAAAGCTTTCACCTAGTTGATCCCAAAAGTATACTAGGATCCACTAAGACTATATATTTAGTTAATAAATACTCAAGAGTGATAAAGCTGAGTAAGTCCTATGGTCAACCATAGTCGGCCAAAAATTTTTGGAAATGGTTGTGGCAAAGAACATCGAGAGATGCATGCGTATTTTAAATTATAAATGCAAAGCCGAATATTAATTTCAAATTCAACATTTATTGCATAGAATATGATATTTTGAAAATGTCATTCTATTCAAAATAATTGACCTTAATACATGATATTACATGTGTTGAAAATAAATATAAATATATATATATATGTATATGTGATATCATCAATGCATTTTTTCTGTTATCAACACACCCCAACCTACCTCATTGATTGCCCATTATATACGACCGACCATGCTATAGATCTATTGTCCATCATTATATACGACCGACCATGCTATAGATCTATTGTCCATCATTATCATAATTCCAAACATCAAATAAACAATAATAGTACACATAGCCTTTGAGTACGAACACCCTCAAGCATCATAAACACCATTCGTGTAATGAAGTGGTGTGATAGCCTGATAAATGCAGTTATATCAAGTCAACGGCTTTTGTCCTAATGTTATGATAAGAACTAAATGTGAATTTTTTGAGTGCTAGGAGCAACTTTATGGCATTCCAAATCAAGTCATTTGAGACTTAACAGATATTTTAAGGAGAAATCAAAGGACTTCTAGCCATGACTAGTTCAGTCAAGCCTTCTAAAGGAGGAAAACTCTACTAATGAAAAAAGAGAAAAAAAGTGAAATGGAAGAGAACATGTGATTAGGTAGATGTACGAGTCATCTATTTATTTTTAACCTCACTACGAATGTGCTCTATGATGGAACCGTCAAGCCAACTCAAACCGCCATGTTTGCATTTAAGTTCATTACATAAATTAGTAGATTATTATTATTCCAATGTGATGTTTACAATGAAGTCCATACATATGTGCAATGACCTTGCAAATAATGATGAGATCATAATACAGTGATCGCTAGTCTTGAACCATGTATTCTAATTATCCCTACCCAATGAACAGTAGAGATGGACATCAAATTACCCGGATAAAATAGCACTTTATTATCCTACTTATACCATACATATAGTTTATCATGTGGGTATTACTCTGGCCACACTAAGGAAAAATAGTGGGTGCTCTTTGAAGAAAGAGTTCACTAAATTGACCCGAATGAATATGTGGATAGTATTATACCTAAACATCAATCAGGTTGATTTATGTCATAGTTCTATAAGTGATCCGTTGACATTGGACACCAAAAATATATGGTGAATGAACAACTATGTTTTGACTATGATTTATAGGTCTCTAACAATGAGATTCAAACAAGTCATACCTTGGATGTATGAAGAAGCCCATGGAGATGATTGAGTGATCAAGATGAGATCATCTGTCCTCAATATAAGCGAAGATTGACTCAAGAAAGATGATGCAGCTAAATCCCTGAAGGGTAGTGAGGATATTGGAGAAGGCGTTCTCCAATGATCCCCATTACACATTAATACTAAAAAAAATGATGGATTAGGGTTTAAGGATCAATCATCCCTAAGTTATTGAGTGATCGAGATGATTGAGTGATCGAGAGTCTTACGTGGATGATGGATTATACATAGAGGGTAACCGATGGCGAGAAAGGTTCCATGCTATAATTTAAACGCTACTCGGCATCCTCTAGAGCACAAGGTGTATTTGGGCACCCCACGGGCTTGAAACTTAACCTATCAATTGGGTAAAATCAATAATTGGTTAATTAATCGATATATTGATATGGCTAAGTAATAAGGTTGGCCAAAAGTTGTTATTGGGATACCAAAGTTATTAACTAGAAAGATACACGGGCCGAGAGGTCACACACATAAGATCAGAGGGCCATTGGTGAATATATTTTACTTTATGGGGTTTTTGAGAAAAACTTAAGTAAAATATAAATATGGAAAGGGGCACCCACCGCTTTATGTCTTCTGAGCATTCTCCACGAATGTAAGAAGAGTGTTCATGGTGAGAAGGTCTACTTGAAATACAAGAACAGTTGGAGAAGAAGTTTCACAACAATCCAAGAGCAACTTCATTGTGTCGATACTTCTAGAGATCAGGCATGTGAACAGTTTCACAACAATCTCAAAGGGATCAAGTCTTGGGTGGCAGAAGTTCTCCACAAGGTGCATATGATGTATTCTGTTTTAGATATTGATTTCAAATCGATTAATGTTTTTTTTGTATAGTAAAGAGTTTTATATCATTTAATCAAGGCACCAGAACCCAACGCTTTATTAGAGGCTTTCTAGTAAGACAAGGTATTCTCTACGATTCAGGTTGCTCAAACTGCTTCATATGGGTTTTAATAGTTTTATCCAATCTCTTGTATTATCTGTATTTAAAAGTGTCTACCGGAAGAATAGAAGGATCTGGACTTAATAAAATAGATGTATGCTTCATGATACAATCCTCAGGGTTTAGGACCTTAGGATTTGCTGGACACATAGTGGCTAGTGAACCTCTCTACACATTGGTCCATGTCAATTCCATCATCCGACCCATTCAACAAGGGAATCCCCTTCTTTTGGACTAGTTGAACTTACCAAGTGGCACATTCCAATGTCCAACTTTAAATTCAAATATTTATATGCCTAATAACTAAATAAAATTTGGAAAATTCTCTATTTTGGAAATCCGTAAAAGTTATTTTATTTCTCATTTATAAACCTATCTCTATAATTTTGGGGCCTATGAAATTATGCATTTTGAATTTATTTTACATTTTGTATATTTAATATTGATTAATTAATTGAAAATTTGTATAAAAGTTATCCTTGGTCTAAATTAAAGTAATGACTTAAAACACCTCACACTTACATTTATAAGACCGCTCATGGTCACCCACCTCATGTTTTGTTGGATAGAGTTTAAACTTGATAAAATTTTCATACTCTTAAAGGGCAGTTTGAGTGAAAAAACACAATATAATATTTACACTGACTTGAGTCATCTTTCATTACATCTCAATTTATGTTTAATGACTTTAACATGATATAGCTGTGGAAGGAAATAAACTACTCTTATATAGTTTGAATATCTGAACTTAAATTTAAGGTATTATCAAGAATGTGAGAAAACTTTAATGATCATTAATACAAAGTGGGAGCAGAAAATCTTGAAGTGAACACTATAAAAAAAGCATCTTTTTCCTTTTATCTTTTTTTGTAAATAACACTCATTCTCAGTGTTGATGTTACACTAATTGATTTTTACCAAGAGGCCGACTTTCTGAGATTGAACCTACAATGATCACATAAAAATGTGATTTTGATCCACAATATTAGTATCTCCTTTTTTATGTTGAGGTATCTATTGTTTCAATATTCTCCTTATATTCCATTGCCCTCGTGATGGATGTATGATCAAACTAGTTACTTGGCTATTAAGGGATACTGATGTTTGCTTGCTTATCATAGAAAGTTATATTTATTTAATATTCTGTTCATGCTCACCTATAAGAAGGAAATGATGAAGGAGAATTTTGAAATAATTTTTTTGTAAATATTGTTTCTAATTTTTTGCTATTTTATGGGACCCTCTCTTTAATTCAGTTAGAATTTAAATTACATAAGTTCTATCCCATTCTGGTCACATTGATTAAGTCTAAAAGGCCAAATGATGCAGAGCGAGAGGACGGGATCGACGTCTGTTCCAACTTCAATTGGGTGAGTGTAATCCAAATGGGGGTATTTAATGCTAATGTGATGTTAAAATCAATGAGAAGTACCGATTCGGCGCCGAAAGATACCGACTAGTTGATCATGATGTGGAGCCCTAGGTATGGCACGAGGCTCCCAATGACCTAGACGTCGGGGTCAAGATCGACGGTGTGAGCATTGCTATTGTCGCTAGTGCTTGGAACCAGCCGGGATGACTGGCGCGGGCACGACGATGGGTAAGGGGCATGACAACAGGCACAGGGCGCAACAACTGGCGTGGGCGGGCGCGGGCAGCAATAGCGTCGGCAGCTGCCGGTGCAACAACAGGCGGCGGCAGCAGCGGCGGCAGATTAGAGTTTCCCCATGCATGCCAAAATTCATAGGGGTATTTTCATAAGTACGAAGAACTAAAAAAACCTAATTTCATTGAAACAAAGTAAAAATAAACTTTTTTCCTCTCTCTTCTTCTTATTCCATGAGGGGTACCCCTCCCTCCCTTAGGAAAAGGGAACATGCCCACATAGAAGAATCCTAAGGGCCCTCCCCAGCAGGGAAAGGCCCTAACACATGGGCCCTAACACATCACCATGAATACACGAATACATGGACCCTAACAAAAAGAGGACATAAAAACATGACGAAGATAACGCCAAACTCCGGGGGCTCGTTGACTAGGAGACATACATGAAGGTCGATCTCTCCGTCAGCCCACGCTCTGCACGCTAATGAGACAAGCCTTCGGTGCTAGATGGTCCCCATCACCAAGTATAAAATTCATCTTAAATATGAATTTAAGATGGGCTTCCCATAAAAATAATGAATTATCAAATAATTAAGTAGGTGTGCTTTGTTAACATGGCAGTGTTTTGGTGTCAATTCACTACTTCAAACTAATAGAAGTATGTAAACACATTCTGATTAGGATAAATCTCAAATATATTTAAATAATAATAGAAGTATAAGATTACAATTTTAACTGTTATCTACCATCAATTACAAAAATTTCTGCAACATATTCCTTGTATTCCCAATATTTCAAAGTCATTTGTATGAATATAGATTCAATAGACAAATGATCACTCATAAGAGCAATTGATCCCTTTAAAAAAGCGATAATCGCTTATTCTACAAGAAAAGAAACTCTAATGAGGCACTCAAGGCACACATATGCCGAAACTCTAATGCAACACTCAAGGTACATATATGGTGAGCCTATAATGGGGTACTCTAATATTGAAACTCATTGGAAAGCACTACATGCCACGAATATTAAGTAGACTCAACTTCACATTGTCGTTTGCAACAGTAATCATGAGGACAAATCACATGGTTCATTAGTGAAAACCTTCACGTCATCCATTGTTTTATAGAAAGTCTTCTGTAACTGATATTTAGATTGGACCTCTACTAGCTATCTTCTCATCCATTATTGAAATCATATGTTTCTATTTCTTAGGAATTATAGATAGATTTCAATACAATGCTGGTTTGTTAAAGTAAAAGCGGGGGTCAACTTTTTAAATAATTGAACTACAGTGGATCATATGAAATTTGTAGGACATTTTCATGCCTGTGTATGATCTTATGCTTATACATTGTGGAACACCCATTTAAATAATCTTATGAGTTCATTGACCATTTGAACTCTTAGAACACTGGGAGAAGACTCGTAAATCTGGTAAGAGTTATACCTAAAGAATAACATATGGAATACCGTCACATGAGTGTGTAACAGCGATACCTTTTTTCTTTCACAATACTTCTCAAACAATACTAAATTAACTTGCTTATAATATTCAGACAATCATTTGGCATCTAGCTCAACACATTTATCTTTTCTATACAGATTAAGTTCTTTCATATGTTCCACTAAGTGGAAACACATTTGGGGACCAAATTATGAACTCCACCAAACATGACTTAATTACCATAGGGTTTGTCTTTGTGGTAAAACTCCAGGTTTCGGAAGGGTACTTTGGACCCCTCTCAATGAAAGTTGACTGTAGCATGCAATTACAAGTCCTTAATAATTGTCCTTGTCATTTAATTTATGCTCCTATAAAATGAGTCAAAGTATACAATAAATTTTCTTCAAGTGACATAGATTTTACCACCAAATGCCTAGTTGTATCACGCCTTGTTGCACAGCTAAGTGTATAGTGTGAGATACCGTCGGCAAGTTCTCAATGGTTTCAATAATTGTTTAATTTTAATTGACACTAGTAGTTGTCATATGAATGATCTAAGAAAATAGAAATTTCTAGTGGTCCTAGAAATCAAGTCACTAAAAATTTGCTACATGTTCATTGTGAGGTCATCACCATTGAGAGATTCAATTATTGATCATAGCAACTGCTCAACGTTTTTGCAAAGTTTATATCTTTATGGCTGTGATGTCCTTTCTCCTCTTTTGATATAAGAATGGTCTACCCCAGTATAATAATTTCCCCTGTTTAGACTGTAGACATGGGAGTTCTGTTCACTTTGTGCGAATTGGTTCAAATTGTGCGTTCTGTTCTGATTTCCGAACAGAACAAAATCAAATTTGAACAGCACATCGCACAGACCCATGTGCCGTTCGGTTTGTGCGAATTTTGAACACTGCGGACTTTCTTCGAATTGTGTGAATTTTTCCCATTGTGCGAATTTTGTTCAAATTGTGCGAATGTGCGAATTGTGCGACCATCTGTTCTTATTTTCGCACAAAAAAGAACTGAACAACGAGCAGACGCCGGTGCGGTGCTTTTGTGCGAATTTTTGTTCGTTTGAAAAGAACAGAACAGAACGACCATGTCTATTAGACTGACTCCTTATTTTAAGAAATCTGGACATGTGATCCCACACCATTGCTCAGAATGTGAGTACTTATTATCTTCAAAGGTCTTAAAATTCATTAGGTTTCTACAAAACAGACATCTCCTTGCAATTTTTGGCCATAGATATGTTTTGACCCTGTAGCTCAGTGGTGCACAATTGCAACAGTTTTTTTCCATTTACGTTGGTATTACCAGTGCATTTGTATCAAATCTGGCCTTAGAGTATTTGCATAAATAACATTGTGTTGTTCCATTCTAATTCGAATCGAATGTTTGAACACTGTCACATGGGGACATTCAAATATGAACTTGACATTTTTAATCCTTGAAGTGTGGAGTCTGTGCACAAGTGATTCATACAGATTAGTTGTTCCTCCTTTGCCGTACAACGCTTTCATAAACACATGGAGAGAAAGGTGAATTATCCTGAAATGGGTAGAGGTTTTGCATTAAACACAACCATCCACAACTTAATAAGAAATCCATCCACAACTCATGATAAGAGAGGCAATGTCCTTCGTCCTATTATATAAGAATGGTGTCCTCCGGGTCAGACAATTTTTCCCTGGTTAGACTTTGGCTCTACATTTTAAAGCCTAATAAGAAATCTGAACATGTGATCCCACACTGTAGTCTGCCATCCCTCTGAATATGAGCTCAAGAAATCAGATAAATACCCATCCATATGGCCTTGCAATGTTTAGCCACAGATATGTCCTGCAACTAAATGTTCAGTGGTGCACAATTACAACTTCCTCATCCACTTACATTTATCCTACCAAGACATTTATATAGATCAAACCCTAAACAGTAGTAAAAATCGACATAATGTAGTTCATTTCAGATTCAAGTATTCTGTTTGAAATATGATCATGACACTGCTAATCCTTGAATTGTGGAATCCATGCACAACTGATCCAAACAGGTAAGTCTTGATTCCATTTACTGTGTTACCTGCTCGTAAACTCGCCCCTTCTGATCGTCGCTCCTCATGGAGTACTCATGGGGAGAGACGTGAAGTAGCATTATCTAGGTGATGGTCTAGCATTAAACAACTTAAACCGATAAGGATCTGCATATCAGAGCTTGATTTCTCTTTAAATAGGTAGGCATCAAGTGGATATATGTCTGCAGATCCAAGGAAAGAAGAGATACCGGGTCTTTTAATGGCGATTTAAGAGCCCATGTCAGTCTAGGGAAGAGACCACCAGAGATTCCCTTTCTTAGATGGGAGAAAGCGAGATTGCAGGAGATTCACCTCAAATTTATCTTCGGTTTCTACTGCTCTTCCTGGGCTCAACCTGAATCGCTTAGAATTCTAGCCACTTGTCAAGTGTTAGATGTTCATGGCCTGTGTGGTCAGATAAAAAACGTAGCGCCTCGTAAATGAGGTCGGCCACTCCTTAAATCTCTATCAAAATTCATTAAAGAAAAACGAGAGAGGCATTGCAAGTTTGCCACTGAACCTTCATTAACCGGAAATTTCGAGAATGCATCGCCGCAATAAATAGACAATCTTAGTCCAACAATTCTTTCTCCCCAATCCGAAAGTCGAGAACCTTATATCGCATCACGCATGTATGTAATTGAACGTGGGTATTTCAGCGGAAATTTGATAGCAGCGGTTTCTAGTTCAAAATTCACTGATCCCCAATTCAAGATCCAACTCTCACATTCATCAAGTTGAAGATGCGGATGTGGAAACAGTTGATGAAGCGAACTTGACCTCGAACTATTTTTTTGAATTCAACGTTGCAGTAAATAAATCATCTTCTTCCAATTATTTTCCCCAATTCCATGATCGAGATCTGTCTTTCGCATGCGCTCAGTCGACGATGGCGGTAACGGAAATTAGTTTAGCGGGGATTCGATAGCACAAATAATTCTCTGATCCCTGTCCAGTTCGAGAATCAAGAATTCAAGATTCATCTCATAAATGCTGATGAAAAATACTTATTTACAGAATGGAACAATTTTCTTTCAAAACGTGATCTTCTTTCAACAATTTTCCCCGATTCGATCATCGAGATCCGTCTATTATCCCATGCGTTCAGTGGAAGATGGCGGTAACTGAAATTCGTTAATCGGAAATTCGACAGCAGAGATAACTCTCTGATCCCCACACGATACGACGATCAAGAATTCAAGACATATCTCTTGCGAGTCGATAATAATTACTAAATTCTCTGTCACCGAGACGCAGAAATTGATGGATCGAGCGAACTTCTCCTCCAATTATTTCTATAAATAATACATTAATTCCGTCAATTTCCCTCAAAACTCTGGGATTTAAATGAAAATAAAAGCTACGTGCGACTATATGCTCAGAGGAAGAAATAAAAATAATTTGAATTATTCTGCGAGAGACGTAATATCTCTTGCGAATCGGTAATAATTACTAAATTCTCTGTCACCGAGACGCAGAAATTGATGGATCGAGTGAACTTTCACATCCAATTATTTCAATAAAAAATACATTTATTCCTTCAATTTTCCTCAAAACTCTGAGATTTAAATGAATATAACAGCTACGTGCGACTATATGCCAGAGGAAAAAATAAAAATAATTTGAATTATTCCGGGAGAGACGTAATATTCCAATCATACCTGACATATCCGTACGCTGCAGAGTCAGAATCTCTTTTAAAAGTTAGCCAGATGCAAGTGGGAAATAAATATATATATATTACACTGCCGAGACAAAAAATTGAAAAGTTCCATGTGGGACTAAACTTTAAGCCGCTCGCCTCTGTTGACGAGAAAAATGTGGTACAGAAAAGGGCGCATGGGCAAAAACTCGTATATGCAGAAAAAAGGGAGAAAGAAGAGAAGAGAGATTAGAAATGAAGAGAGAGGCTAGAGAGAGATTGGAAATGATGAGAGAGGCTTGAGAGAGAGAGGCTAGAGAGAGAGAGGGGTTAGAGAAAGAAGAGAGAGAGAAAAAATAAGGAAGGAAGAGAGACTGAGATACTGGAAGAGAAAGAGAGATTTAAGAGAATGAAGAGAAAGACCAGAAGAGAGAGGAAGAGAATACATAATAGAGAGAGACAGAAGAGAGGGAGAGAGAGAGTGAGAGAGCAAGTGAAGGCAGAGAATGAAGAAAAGAGAGAGAATAGAGAGAGAAGAAAAGAGAGAGAATGATGAGAGAGGTAGAGAAGAGAGCAGCTTAGGAGAGAGAGATTGTAGAGGATAGAGAAAGAAGAGAGGGATAAGATAGAGAGACATGGGCAGAGAAAGAAGAGAGAGAAACGACTGAATAGAGAGAAGAGAGAAAGAGAGATGGAGGGCAGCCGAGCTACAGAGAGAAGAAAGAGAAGAAATAGAAGAGAGAGAAAAGAGAGATGAAGGGCAGCCGAGCTACAGAGAGAAGAAAGAGAAGAAAGAGAAGAGAGAGAAAGGAGAGATGGAGGGCAGCGGAGCTACGGAGAGAAGAAAGAGAAGAAATAGGAGAGAGAGAAAGAAGAGATGAAGGGCAGCCGAGCTACAGAGAGAAGAAAGAGAAGAAATAGAAGAGAGAGAAAGGAGAGATGAAGGGCAGCCGAGCTACAGAGAGAAGAAAGAGAAAGGAGAGATGAAGGGCAGCCGAGCTACAGAGAGAAGAAAGAGAAGAGAGAGAAAGGAGAAAATGGAGGGCAGCCGTGCTACAGAGAGAAGAAAGAGAAGAGAGAGAAAGAAGAGATGGAAAGCAGCCGAGCTTCAGAGAGAAGAAAGAAAAGAGAGAGAAAAGAGAGAATGGAGGGCACCCGAGCTACAGAGAGAAGAAAGAGAAGAGAGAGAAGAAAGAGAAGAGAGAGAAAAGAGAGAATGGAGGGCACCCGAGCTACAGAGAGAAGAGAGAAAAGAGAGAAAAAGGAGAGAACGGAGGGCAACCGAGCTACAGAGAGAAGAAAGAGAAGAGAGAGAAGAGAAAGAATGGAGGGCACCCGAGCTACAGAGAGAAGAAAGAGAAGAGAGAGAAGAGAAAGAATGGAGGGCACCCGAGCTACAGAGAGAAGAAAGAGAAGAGAGAGAAGAGAAAGAATGGAGGGCACCCGAGCTACAGAGAGAAGAAAGAGAAGAGAGAGAAGAGAAAGAATGGAGGGCAACCGAGCTACAGAGAGAAGAAAGAGAAGAGAGAGAAGAGAAAGAATGGAGGGCACCCGAGCTACAGAGAGAAGAAAGAGAAGAGAGAGAAGAGAAAGAATGGAGGGCACCCGAGCTACAGAGAGAAGAAAGAGAAGAGAGAGAAGAGAAAGAATGGAGGGCACCCGAGCTACAGAGAGAAGAAAGAGAAGAGAGAGAAGAGAAAGAATGGAGGGCAACCGAGCTACAGAGAGAAGAAAGAGAAGAGAGAGAAGAGAAAGAATGGAGGGCACCCGAGCTACAGAGAGAAGAAAGAGAAGAGAGAGAAGAGAAAGAATGGAGGGCACCCGAGCTACAGAGAGAAGAAAGAGAAGAGAGAAAAGAGAGAGAAAGGCGAGAATGGAGGGCAGCCGAGCAACAGCGACAAAAGAGAGAGAGAAAGCAACTGGTCTCGGGAGAGAAAAGACGAGCCTTTCGCCCCCACCCCACCTCCCAAAACATCGCCAAATCGCTAGAGAGAGAGAGCCCCCCCCCCCCCTTTCCTTCTTCCTCCCCCTTCTCCCCTCACCTCCCTCCGCCGGATATCCTCGCCAATATCGCCGCCGCGAGCTGCTGCTCCGTCACCCTCCTCCCCGCCACCGACACCGTCGCCTGCTGTATCATCACCTCGTTCACCACCGACACGCTCGCGTACACCACCTCCAACTCCATCTCCATCAACGCCGCGAGCAGCCTCGCCGCGGGATAATTCTCCCTCCCCGTCTGCACCCTCACCATCGCCTCCTTCCCCATCACCCTCACCTCCACCTCCGCCCCGCTACACCCTCCTTCCCCTCCTCCCCCACCTCCTCCCTTCTTCTTCTTCTCTCTCATCCCCTCCACCTCCCTTTCCAGCCTCTCCACCCGCCCCTTCAGCTCGTTTATATACGCCACCGCGTCCCCCAGCAAGGAAGCCTTGTCCATCTTGGAGACGTTGGGGACGACGGCTCGCAGCGCGTAGAACCGCTGGTTGAGCTTCTCGCGGCGCTGGCGCTCCGCCTCGACGTGGTTGAGCGGTTCCTCGCGGCCGTTGGCGGGCTTGCGGCCGCGCTTGCGCGGGCGGCGCTCCTCGGCGCTGTGGAGGTCTTCTGCGGGGTGCGGGGGTGCGCTGTTGTCGGTGGTGATGGAGGAGGGGCCGGCGGGGGGAGGGGGGGAGAAGAGGAAGCGGATTTTGTCGAGGGTGTCGGGGTTGGGGGGGAGGAGGTCGGAGGAGGCGAGCTCGACGAGGCCGGACGGGACGGGGACGGAGACGAGGGTGAGGACGCCGAAGGAGAGGGCTTGGCGGGCGCGGTCGGAGGGGGAGGCGGAGAGGGCGGCGGCGCCGGCGAGCCAGGAGGGGGCCGCGGCGGAGGGGGGGGGGGGGGACTGGGTCATGGAGACGAGGAAGAACCACTCGGAGTCGGTGACTTCGTCGTCGGGGGCGTCGTCGGGGGGGAGGGAGGAGCCGGAGATGAGGGAGTTGAGCTCGCGGAGGACGCGCTTGCGGTGTTCTTGCTCGGCGGGGGGGATGGGCTTGGGCTTGTCGTTGTCGGAGCCTTTGAAGTAGCCGTCGCCCCAGGAGAGGGCGGAGGAGGAGGAGGAGGACTGCCAGAAGACGGCGTAGGTCCAGGGCTCGCGGGAGCCGTCGAGGAGGGCCTGAAGGCGGAGCTGGAGGGAGTCTTCGAGGAATATACCGGCGCCCCAAGACTCCATCTTGGCGGAGGGGTGAGGAAACGCGGCGGGGGAGGGGGAGGGGGATGGGGAATTGGGATTTGGGGGGGAATTTTGACACGTTTAGATCCGGGGAGGAGGAAGGGGGGTGGGTGGGTTATCTATCCTGGATTTCAACGTTTCGTCAGATGGGGATTTTAGACACGTTTTCGCATCTTCGCTATAGGGAGATGTCTCTTTCGTCGTGGGTCTGTGGTTTTTATTGAGTCCGGGGTAGAGCTGTCTCTGTGTCTCTCTCTCTTGAGCGTGTAGGGTTTCCTAGTCTCTGCGACTCTCTCTCTCTCTCTCTCTCTCTCTCTCTCTCTCTCTCTCTCTCTCTCTCTCTCTCTCTCTCTCTCTCTCTTTCTATGTCTGTCTGTCTCTCTCTCTCTTACTCTCTATCTATCTCTTTCTATCTATCTATGTCTCTCTTTCTCTCTCACTCTTAATCTCTATCTATCAATCTATCCCTCTCTCTCTATTTATTTATCTCTCTCTCTGTCTCTCTCTATCTGTGCATCTCTCTCTCTCTATCTATGTATCTTTCTCTCACTCTTACTCTCTATCTATCTCTCTCTCTCTCTCTGTCTGGCTCTCTCTCTATCTGTCTATCTATCTCTCTCTATCTATCTATTCTCTCTCTCTCTCTCATTCTTACTCTCTATCTATCTATCTGTCTCTGTCTCTCTCTTTCTATGTCTGTCTGTCTCTCTCTCTCTTACTCTCTATCTATCTCTCTCTCTCTCTGTCTGGCTCTCTCTCTATCTGTCTATCTATCTCTCTCTATCTATCTATTCTCTCTCTCTCTCTCATTCTTACTCTCTATCGATCTATCTCTCTCTCTCTCTCTTTCTATGTCTGTCTGTCTCTCTCTCTCTCTTACTCTCTATCTATCTCTCTCTATCTATCTATGTCTCTCTTTCTCTCTCACTCTTACTCTCTATTTATCAATCTATCCCTCTCTCTCTATTTATTTATCTCTCTCTCTGTCTCACTCTATCTGTGTATCTCTCTCTCTCTATCTATGTATCTTTCTCTCACTCTTACTCTCTATCTATCTATCTATCTCTCTCTCTCTCTGTCTGGCTCTCTCTCTATCTGTCTATCTATCTCTCTCTCTCTCTCATTCTTACTCTCTATCTATCTATCTGTCTCTGTCTCTCTCTTTCTATGTCTGTCTGTCTGTCTGTCTCTCTCTCTTACTCTGTATCTATCTCTCTCTCTCTCTGTCTGGCTCTCTCTCTATCTGTCTATCTATCTCTCTCTATCTATCTATTCTCTCTCTCTCTCTCATTCTTACTCTCTATCTATCTATCTGTCTCTGTCTCTCTCTTTCTATGTCTGTCTGTCTCTCTCTCTCTTACTCTCTATCTATCTCTCTCTCTCTGTCTGGCTCTCTCTCTATCTGTCTATCTATCTCTCTCTATCTATCTATTCTCTCTCTCTCTCTCATTCTTACTCTCTATCTATCTATCTGTCTCTGTCTCTCTCTTTCTATGTCTGTCTGTCTCTCCCTCTCTTACTCTCTATCTATCTCTCTCTCTCTGTCTGGCTCTCTCTCTATCTGTCTATCTATCTCTCTCTATCTATCTATTCTCTCTCTCTCTCATTCTTACTCTCTATCGATCTATCTCTCTCTCTCTCTCTCTCTCTCTTTCTATGTCTGTCTGTCTCTCTCTCTCTCTTACTCTCTATCTATCTCTCTCTATCTATCTATGTCTCTCTTTCTCTCTCACTCTTAATCTCTATCTATCAATCTATCCCTCTCTCTCTATTTATTTATCTCTCTCTCTGTCTCTCTCTATCTGTGTATCTCTCTCTCTCTATCTATGTATCTTTCTCTCACTCTTACTCTCTATCTATCTATCTATCTATCTCTCTCTCTCTGTCTGGCTCTCTCTCTATCTGTCTATCTATCTCTCTCTCTCTCATTCTTACTCTCTATCTATCTATCTGTCTCTCTCTTTCTATGTCTGTCTGTCTGTCTGTCTCTCTCTCTTACTCTCTATCTATCTCTCTCTCTCTCTCTGTCTGGCTCTCTCTCTATCT